>NW_010303261.1:44406-50279 GCF_000700745.2 Antrostomus carolinensis
GGAAGTTATCTTGTCTCTCTGCCACTGCATAGATTTAAAAGAAAACAGATATAAGCCTAGTTTTTAGAAGATAAAAATTAAGGGCGACTAATTTCTTTGGATGAAGAGGTGACTACTCTTTAATGCTCTAGTGTTACGACCAACACTGATACAGCATCAGATCAAATATTACAAGTGACAAATGCTAAAAAATATAGGCACATCAATTCAAATTTCAGTGTTTTAGGCAGTATAAATTAATGTGTTTATCCTAGTTGCAGTACAATCAAGATGAGCAGTTGAGTTTCTGTCTGACTTAAGTGAAATCATAATCAGCATTTGAAGACAACTTGTATTAGAAAGCTGTCAAAAACCTTCAAAAACCTTATTCTGGGCACGCAGCTAAACAGAAATCTAACACAACTTCTGGAAGAATATCTGCAAAAATGGGCAATGAATGCAAATCAGTGTAGAAATTTAACAAACTTTATCACACAATTATACAATATTTCTATACCTGCCTATAAGGCACAGGAACATGCCTTCTCAACTATGACATACATAGCGCTTTAGTGTCTGCTACGTGCTGCTGAATATGATTTTTTATGGCAACAGAATCGGTCTAATGTTCCATGTAACACAAATAACAGCTGAAAGAAAAATATCTTGAACTCAATTTTTTTGTCGGATTAGCTTGTACTGCAGCAAAGGCCTTCAAGGGCTGGTACGTGCTGCAATTTTTTTAGAAAGAAGGGAAGGTTAAAGACAGTGGGGAGGGAACATCTTTTAGCAGGACTAAGTCACATTCTGTAAAGATGTAGAGAACTTTTTTCTTTTGCCTCTTCCTCTCTAGTGAGCTGCAAATAAACCTTGAATCTGTACTGCACTTTATCCTGTACACTCTCAGGTTTCATATTTCAAAGTAGGGCAATGACTCCTTCCTCGTTATTCTTTTTACAGTTTTTGTAAAATTGTATTTATTCAGAAAGGTTGTTAATATTTTTCATACCACAGCCACATGTCCCAAGTTGTACCACACATCTGCTGTCTCCTCCTCATTTTCAGCCAAAAACAGTGCACGTTCAAACGACGACAGTGTCATATCGTATTGCTGGGCATAGAAGCAACAGAGGCCCAGATTGTTAAAAAGCTGGCAGTTATAAACACCCATCTGCAGGAGCCGTCTAGATTGAAAGAAAATATTTCTTTATTTTTTTAAACTAATTTCAAATCAGAGTTCTATCCTAAATGACAAAGTTCTCTTCTTTCTCTCTATTCTGAGAGAGTGTAATAACCAAGTGTTATAGTCTTACACTTGGTACAGGTTTAATGAAGGGCATTGTAGGACATTTTTGATTAGTAGAATCAAAGCTGTGCAAAACCGTCTTTGTGTAAATTAGATAACTTCTGTCTTTGACTGTGCCACATGATCTGACCTTACTATCAGACAGAACTGTATGCAGACTTTCTCCATTTCCCCCTTCCAATCCCTCAGCCTCAATCAAGCCATAATTTGTTGCAGTTACTTTTCATAACTCTACAGACTTCATTTTTTGCTCTAATCAGTACTAGCACATCTAGTACGTGAATCTACATTAATCTTAAATTGGAAGCGTAACTCAGATTTTCATTCAAATTGATGTTGTTTAATGTGTTTTAGAATGGATGTGTTTCATAAAAATTCTGTTTATTAATACTTATAGGAAAAACAGATATGCTAAGAGGGCTAGAGAAGAAGAGGGCTGCTGTCTGCAGCATGACTGTGAGTTTCTGAACCTAAAGCATAGAAGAGCTCAGGTCCAACAGAAATGAGATGGTAGTGGTTACACTGACTTAATCTGCTCTTACAGTTAAGAATATGAGTCAGGACCCTTTGCACTCTGACTGTATGGATATAAAAAAGCAAGCAGCATTGTTTAACACTATCTTTTTATTGCTTTCAGTAAAACATGGGGGAAGCCCAGCCCATGTTAAAGTATGGGACTTTGTGGTCACAACTCCTCATCACTTCAGGTGGAGTTTTTCAAAGACTACTCTCTTTTGAAGGGCTAAATGGGAAGTCCATGTGCTTCCTGAATGCAACTAAAGTTGAGAGTAAGGTCTAGTGTTCTCAAACTGCCTCATGCTGTGAAAGATCTTTTTATTAATCAAATAATAACTGTTTTGATAAATTTTGTTGATACTTCTACATAGTCCACATGTAATGATGACAAGTTTTTAAGACAGAAATGTAGTTATCACTGGCTGAGAAGATGCATAAGTTGGTATGCTGATTTTATGGTGATATTTGTCCAAATGCTCAATCATCCTCCCATGCCAATCTCCTAATGTTCTTTTTTTGCTATCAACATTACAAAAATCAACCCTTTATATTACCCTCCCACATGTTCAGTTCCTCCTCCCTCCCTACAAGTGTAGATACCTATAAAACCGCAGAGCTATCTCAGGCTGGTCTGAATAAAAATGGTTACTGCCAATGCACGCGATGGCTTCCACATGAGTATTGTCTTGTTTTAAGACATCTTTATAGTAGTCTGCAGCCAAGGAGATATTGTTCATTTCCTATAGAATTGGGAAAAATTCAGATTAATTCTACTTTTTATCACAGATTTTTATCATAAAACTTATTAAAATGTCAATCTACAGAGCACTTTATCCACGCTCTGCAGTTCTCTGATTGTACAATGCAACATCACGGATTGGTATCTGCACAAGTAACACATGCATACACAAAAAGAATGCATATTAATTTATCAGTGCTAACTGTACCTGTCATTAACCCAATGCTACAGCTACAAAAAGAGATTTATTCGGTTTTTATTTTTTAGAAAAAGAGACTGGTCAGAAGCTTAGCATGTATGATTCTGTGTGCAATAGGCATTTGCTACGTTTTGCACAATGGCTTGAGATACACAGTACTGTGCAGTCAGTTTCCCAGTACAGTAACATACAGTAAACTTATTTCCCTAGCCAATGTCTCAATTATTTTCAATGCTTTGTAAGTAAATTCATGAAGTTCTCTGAACACAAATGAGAATATAATTGCATATGAAGAATTATTAGATGCCTTTGTAAACAGGAATCACGGATTTATTACCAAAACTTGTTCTAGCTAGGATATGCCAGTTAAGAGAACTATATTGTATTAAGGTATATGCTGGCATGTATGCTACTTGGAAGATGAGTTAGGGTGAACTCATTGCTGTAAACAGCATTACACTGTTTCTCAAGAGCGCAAATCACCAGAGGACTCTACCCTGTATCAGAAGATCAAAACACACTTCTATGTTTAGGGAGGACTAATTTCTACCTGTGTGCTGTAGATACACTGTACTCCAAATATGACTAAAGAATAAGCTTTTATTTAACCTCAACAGTGTATTTAGCTATGAAAAAATGTATTTCCTGTGATTAAAGGAAATGGTACTAAAGCAGTCCCTTGAAAAATAATGGGTTTTTTAAAATAAAAAAAGGTCTACAACTCTTCCTCCTGTCAAAAGGTAGTGACAGAGAAGAAAAGCCCTGATTAAGATGCCTGATGCACATATTCCACTTGTGAGTCTATGTAATGAGAATAGGTCTGTGCTGCAGTACAAATCTTTGCTAATGAAGCTATAATCCTGCACACAGGTGTCAGTGCAGAACTAGATCCTGTCAACTATACGCTGCTCTTTAATAATTCCTTAAAGGGTTATGCAATGTTAGGTATGCTTCTGCAAAATAATATCCATATTAAAAACTGTTTAACAATTCAGAAAGAAAAGCCTCCAAAAATTATGCAGCTGTTTTCTTCCTTGCTGAAGGACAAAAAGGATTTAATATGAAAATGGATTAGTGCTTAGGGGTTAGATGAGAATGATGAGAACAGGAAAGAATGCCAAGTACGAATGCAGACAAAAAAAAAAAAAATTCATGACTTTGTTTAAAACATTTGTTCTGGAACAGCATCATTGCCAACTTTCAGTGAAAAACAATATTAAGTCTACTGTTTGACCTGAAAATACACACTTTTAAAATACAAAATACATGGTTACCAAGTTAAAATGAAATTACTTTAAAACTAATCCTACTTAAAGTAGGATGTTATATAGGAAGCAGATGTTATATAGGAAGTAGATATAACATCAACAAAATAAATGAAGAAACATTCACATTCCAATTGTTCTCACTGGCTTAAGAAACTAACAGTAACACACAGTGCTAATAAAGACAAGACTGACGAGTAGACTGTTTTGCAGTTTAATCTTGCTAGCAGGCTGTTGGTGACTTGAGCAGTTTTAGCATGATGAAACATACATAAAAGAGACCTAGCTACCTGGACAACATCTAGACCACTTGACTTAATGAGGACTTGCTTCTGTGTGTCAAGGGTAAATAGGATCTCACTAGTGTGATTAACCATTTAAACAAATAAGGCTGCAAGGTTCTCCTGACACTACTTTGATATCTTTGTGTAATGTTACCTGTTTTGCATTAGTGACACTGAAAATCAGTGTAGTTAATTTTTGATGACTTTACAGTTATATTCAAGTATTGGCTCTTTTTTCTTGCTCAGGCAGCTAACCACAGCCACAGAAGGATTGCATAGTGGGTGCATACCTCATAGATTCTGGCAATTCCACAAATAAGAGACACTTCTCCAGGAAATCGATCTAACCCCTGCTTGAAAAGGTTCAAAGCTGTTACAGGCTGATCCAAGCGCAAATACACCTAAGCAAATAAAAAGTGTATATAAATGTCAAATGTCTGGCTTTTATACTTGTACTGCCATTTAACAAGCGACATAAATAAAAGGGATGACACTTCCCTTTATGCAGTAAACCATTAGCTGAGATGGTGAATAGTACTGGGAAAATAATGAATACTGAATAAGTCTCTTTAACAAAGATAAATAGGCTAATTAAGGTAATTAAACTTGCATACATATAATCTAGACGTTACTAATTTATCAGAACATTACTAATAAACCAAAAAAGTGTCCTGTTATTGTCATATCAAACTAAAATACTTTGACACTGAGGTGAAGGTATCACCTTGAATATTTTCCTGTTAAATATATTTTTACAAATTTCTGTTTTGGCTTGAAAGAACTGGATCTTCAGGCTGATAGTGCTGGAATATCAAAATATTTTACCCAGTCAAATAAGGCTGCACTGCATAGAGCAGTGACACTTTCAAATTTCCTTACTGCTCTGCCAGCCTTCCCTGTCACAAACATTAAACTCCTGTAATAGAAAGAGGGGAGTTTGCACTCTGTGATTTTGGGTTCTGTGTTGATGATGACAATATGTGTTGTGGATAATGTTGTCTGAGAACTGGATAGAGGACACCAACGGGTACAGCTCTGCAGCTGAGAGTACAACTGTAAAGCCCTCCTGTTGTGGGGTATGGTAAAAAGAGCTACAGCAAAGGAAAAAACCCCGCACACCTACTCAGGGAAACTAGATGGCTAGATTGATTTATGTCTCCCAGTGAGTGGAAATGTGGTTTGAGTGCTCCTGTTTGAGAAATATTACATTAAATAGTGCTAATACTTGATATGACTAAAAAAGGGAAAGAATTTGTGACTGGTACCCTGACACAAACATTTTGTAATGCAATGTAAGAAAAATACCAATGTTAACTGAACACCTGAGAAACCTTCAAACACATTTTCTGCTTCGGCCCTTGAGTTTCATGGACTTTTGAGTGCCAGTAAACAAAATACTAGTTAAAGTTGTAAGTTCTGTATTTGCATCCCTGTAGATACATACTGCTTTAGACATTTGCAAAGAATTCTTTCCTCTGACCGCTCAAGTGACGTTCTTAATTGTCAAAGAGCTGCTGACTGTGAGTGCCTTCCTAGTAAAGGGACTGCCATTTCAAGTTGATCATTGTCAAAAAGAAAAAAAAAA
>NW_010303262.1:0-84352 GCF_000700745.2 Antrostomus carolinensis
AAAAAAAAAAAACCAAAAAACAAAACCACCCACCCTGCCCCACCTGAAACCCCCTCAAAACACCCAGTATTTAAAGTATAACCTCTGTCTCATTTTATTATATGGCTAGTCCAGCTAGTAGAGTTCATGAGTAGAGATTTTCATGTACTTTTTAGTTCTATGGTAGGTAAAAACAGAAAAGATAATAAAAATAACATTGAATCACTTAAAACTAAAGTAATGCTCATATTATTAGAAGTTCTATCACATTAAAAAGACACTGATTCAGAGATTGCTGCGTCGTTCTATCCATCGGCAGAAAGCTGCTTTAGAAACCCATTTGATTTTTATATAGGGTCTTTTTGAATCCTTTCAGATGTGTCTTTGTAAAATACAAAGTGCAAAAAGGGTGAACAAATCTGATCATTTTATGCCATGCACTGTTAGTTATTTTAGTGTAACTGTTGCATCTCCCTCAGACTGCCAGCAATGACAGGAAACAGCCTCCATCTACTGCAGGCAGAAGAAATAGGAAAAGGCAGGGGTGGATGCAGAGACTTACCCTGCAGTGCTGTAGTCCCTGGAAGCTTTATTACTGAATTCTACCACGGGAAACAAAGGCTTCAGCAAAGGAGTTAGTGCTGCTTGTTTTAATATTGATTTGTGAATGAGTAAACATGAAAGCATTATTAGCTGTACACTGTTGCATAATTGTGTTTGAGAGCATATTTATCAAATAAGCCCAGATGGAAATGTTCTTCTTGACAAAATTGGCTATTATGGTTTTGAAGATAGGTTAAAAAATTATGTGGCATTCTTGTTTTTCCAATATATGTTTGATTGACAAATTTCTGTAAGTGCACTAGTGCAGTAAAATGTAAAAACAAGAAAATTGAAAAGAACAGAGAGAAGTGAGGGATAGAAAAGCCGTTCAGTCTATTATTAAGTTATTTCTAAATGATCTTGCATGTGTGTGAGAAGCTGAAATTTCTGTCTTGTGTGAAAGTCTTTTTTTTTTTTTTTTTTTTTTTTTAATGAAGGATAAATATTGGTATAAAGGCAATGCCAAAAGAAAAGCAGGTCTGGATGCCAGCTTCACAAATGTCTCCAAGATGGGAACCGTGATGGTAGATCACAACTGTGGATGTTGTGATCCACCTCTGCCCTGGCAGGGGCAAGGGGGCACAGACAGAAAAGCTCTATGAAATTCAGTCCACATACAAAATCAAAGGAGAGTAAGGCACCATAATTTCATGCAGTACAAGTTAGACAATTACCAGTTGAATGTTATACTTTAAAATATATCTGTAAATCAGTGTGAATAATATTTCACTAAATATAGATGTTCTGTATCATTTGGTACTTCCTGCAGTTTCATGCACGATAACAGTCCTGGTAGCTTTACCTTTGTTTTGTAAATGTGTTCAAAATTTTCTGTGGGAATGCAAGTATGTTCCATTGTACTCAAATGGGACCATAGTTCCCAGTCAGTCTCCTCAGGCTAAATGATTAATACAATGTATGTTATAGTTCTTGTGCTGTACTTTCCCTCCAGCTAAGTAAACTGAGTATTTGCAGAAAAGATTTTTCAAATGTAATCAATGCAGCTGTGAAAGGAATCAATAAGGTTTACAGAACAACTCCAGTCCTTATTTGCAGTAAGAGTCATTGTGGTCTCTTTCTTGTTGCCAGTGTTTTTGGTATGAGGTACCAAGCAATAAATAACCAGGGCTGTGTGCTGCGTGTTACCAATATTTTTTAAGGAAATCAGAACTTTCAGTGCTAACACCAAAAAGCTAGATTCTTTCTTTTTCTTGGCTTTTCGAACTTGCTAATTTATTTCTTCATCAGCAGACCCCAGATTCCTGCAGTGTGTTTAGTTCTGGAGGCATGCTTCAACTGCAGTTTTTAACTGATATAAAGTGTTATTGATCCATGAAGTTAATATTGTTGCTATCAAATCCAATTCAGTAACACTGAGAGAGAACAGGTTGGTTTGGTTTGGATTTTTTATGTTTTGTTAGAAATTGGTTTTCAAGACACAAATCTTGTACAGTGTTGGGCTGCTTCTCTCCTTGGATTGTTTTTATGTTTGTTAGTTTGTTTTTCAGTAGGCTACTTTTTTTTTCTTTTTTTTTTTTCTTTTTTTTTTAATGTAAGGGCCACAAGTAAATTCTTAAAAGAAAAGCAAATGTGGTTGGTTTGGTAAGCTTGGAGTAAAAGCATGTGATGCCAGTCCTGTTTGCATTACCAAGAAAGTCAAAAGGAATTTTCCTGTTTTGTGGGTAGATTTGGTTCTGGTGCTGCCTCCTTCCTAGATATGACAAATCTAAAGTGTAGAAAAGGTCACCATATCTATATAGTCCGAGTATTTGAATAGTACCAGCTATTAGAATTTGAATGAATTGCTCCTATGATAAATTTATTCTCAGTGAATAAAATGACTTGGGCATGACAAATTTGTTTCTGAGTGGTAGTAATAATTTCAAAATTAAATACAAATAATAACTGAATAAATACTGCTTCCACTGAAGTTAAAGGAAATGCTGTGGGGTTTTTGGTTTGTATTTTTTTTTCTTTTTTTTTTTTTTTTCTCCCAGTAAGATATTGTAGGTTCCTAAAGTACTGAAAGTAGTTCTGTATCAAGCTGGTGGAGGGGGGAAGTGAAAGTACTGCAAAACAAGTGATACAATTATAAACATACAACTTATCTTGTAGTGTACTACTAGCTTCTGCTTTAATGTTTACTTTAAGTATGGAGATTCCCTTTTGTGTGCATAATTCATCTGCAACTTCTGTATGTATAAATTTCCAAAAGCCTTAATTTAATGTAATCTAATGTTTTGGTACAGAGTGGGTATTATGTTTCTCTTTAGTAGCCCCTTATCTTGGATGAGAACACTGCCTGGGGTGTTAAAGAAAGTAAATAGATACTCACTAGCTGTTTGTCTTCCCTTGAGTTTTCTCTGCTTTTAGAATTTTATAGCTGTATGCCACTTTTCTTTTTTTAATATCCCTTTAGCCTTGGGTTTGGAATCCCTTGTTTAACTTCCTTTTTCTTTTCTCTCCTATTAATTTCTTGTTTTGTCAGTCTGCATTCAGAAATTCCAATATACAAACAACTGAACAAAAAATGAAAGTGCCAAAGAACCCTCAAGTTTTAGTCCTATTGAAGTAATAGAAAACATTTTCCAGCATTTCTTGTTTGTTTTTGTTTTTCTAATGATTGAAGCATTAGATCAAGGTTCAAATAAGAATGTGTCTCAGAGCTGTAATAGGAACCAGTTCAGGATAGGCTGGTTATAGAAGTTGCTTCTGTGAGTTATAGACTTTGCATTTATGAGAAAAATTACTATCCTACGGTATATGATACTGATTTGTACCATTATGGTAGTGACAACATTGACTGCAAAACCACTGTGAAAAGAACAAAACATCATATGCAAAAAACATTATACGTGATGTCCCTAGTTCATACTATCACTCCTCCATCCTTTTCAAAGAAATCTTTGTATGTTTATTTTCACACTGTGATGAATGATAGCTGACACAATGGAAACCCAGCCACGGCAATGCATACAAATCAGAGCATAATACGATGTTCTGCAGTAATCCCTACTGGCAGTAAAAATCCCACAAGTTTGACAGCTATAAGGGATGCGAGCTGTTTAATTCCGAACATTTGCTCAGTGGGGTCCCTTAGTTTCAAGGGGTGTCTGTGTCCTGTTCCTCACCTTGCCATATTCACACAAGCAGCACAGAAAAAGTGCTGTCTATTAATTCTTTTTTGTGTTAAATTTAGTTCCCTAATAAAAACTCTCCGTTGTTTTGCTGTTATTTTTTTTTATTCTCATGAGAAGCCACTATTGATAATGACAATTTAACTTTTGTATGTTTTCTCACAGACTATAGTGACCCAATCAGTTGAGGACTGTGGTGAATGAGGCCAGCTAAGGTCTGAACTTCACTTATGTAACATCTTGGAAGATGTGGCATCATATTCACAGGTAAGCTTTTTACAAATACTGTAGATGTCTGTCTTTTCCAAGAGACTTGTAATAATTACAGTCAACTCATCTTGTTAAACTGAATGGATTGAGTTCTCAATTGATTATTTTTTTATTTTGATATTTATGTATTAAACACTAGTTTTAGGCCCATGAAACTGAACTGGAAACATCCAGGAATCTAGTATCTTTACTACATATTTCAACAAAAATACTTGATGCAATATAGGGATTGCACTACTACTGACCAACTGACTTTTTACAAAGGCCTGTATTGTATGTTACCTTTTTCAGGCTATTTCAATTTACATGTAGATTGGAGAAAATAAAAGTACCTTTACAGTCTGTTCTGCACCTCTTAAAGGACAGAAACAAATTTTCTCTTCCTGAGCTTTATTTTTACAAAGTTTTTTTTGTCTTGTAACTGCAGGGTTTTATTTTTGTGAAATGGTATTTATCTCATTTCAAAGACATACCTATGCAGAACCTCATTCGTGAGGGTAACAATGTCATAGGTTTCCTCGTGTTTATTAATGCGCCATTGTCTACTTCAGTTGTTGCTTATGGAATCTGCTATAAGCTCGTTTTACTGTAGTCTTGGCAAGAATCTAATGCTAGGATGACAAAAAAAGTCAGTTAAAAGCAGGTATGAATTTTAAAACTTTGAAGTTAATTATGATATGCCTTGAGGTAAAAGCCTAAATGAGTTTTGAAGTGCAATCTCCAGATGATGGCAAAAGTTGGTGAGATTTTTGTGGTTTTCTTTGGTTGGTTGTTTTTGGTTTGTGTGGGGGTTTTTTGTTTGGATTTTTTTTTTGGTTTTGGTTTTTTTTGGTTTGTTTTTTTTATGGCAATTTGGCCTATGAAGCTTTGTACACTTGAGAAAAAAGTACAGGTGATGTGGAATGATTAAATTAAGTAATACTCCATGTATCACAGCTTTGTCGAATGCTTTCTATGACCACTCATTTGCAGGCAGATGTAGGAGGGAGATCTGGTTGCCAACTGTTCTCTGGTGAAGTTATATGGAAAAGGCAAAAACTGTGGAGAGTCATTTAAGAGTTATTGAAGTCTGGTTGTGGTTTAATTTCAGTCGAAAATAGAATCAGAGCCTGTATATATTGTTTATTCATAAAATTAGTGGTATTTTCATTATAATAAGACATTGTTCTGCCTGAATTCCATTTTATGCAATCGATTTCAGTGGATAATGTACTTTAATGCTGCCCAGTGCAGTTATGTGGTTGATACAAAGACAGGTTCTTTTACATGTGGCTGCATTTTGATAATTGTGTGATATATCTTATCTAAATACTTAAAAATTTGAGATGTATTTTTGCCATAAAATTCTGATGAAAACTTCAGATGCAAAGTTTGAAGGGCCTGGCTCCTGGTTTTTTTTTTGCTCAAACCTGTCTTCACTGGTTGTTCTTTGGGATAAATAGTACAATACAATTTTCAGTTATGTATCTTCTCTACCAAACTGTGAGCTTCTGACATAGTCAAAAGGAATTAGGACATTGAGATTATATCTCAGTGACTATGCCAAATATATAAAAAGAGCTTCTCTGATGCCAGTGCTATCAAGCACTTGTTATCTTGACTAAGCTCACTGGAATTTTGCCAAAGGAGCTTAGGATGTGACTATCACTTCTGCTTTGTGAAATGGTTTTTGGATTATATACTGCCATGCACTTTGCCTTTAAAATGTTATTTTTTTGACAGCTGAATTGTAATTGAAATTGCATCTTGTTTCATGGTGTTCAGGTAGACAGTATGAAACTATAATGAGAGGGATAGAGTGCAAGAAACATGGAATATTTTATGAAATTTTATCTGAAACTTGATGAGATCAGCACTTAGTAGAATACCTTCTGAGAACACTACCCGTGTGTGGACAAAAATGAACCTTGTCATGCTTTCTTGTAACTTGAGCATACCTGTGATGATGAATGGTGATTTCAAAGTCCTCAAAGGTGGGGAAGCACAGAGGATGAATGGGATAGAGAGCAGAGACTGAAAGGGAAACACTCTGAGAGAGTAAAAAGGTACCTGCCTCAGTATTTTGAAAAGCCTTGGCTGGCTGGGTTTGGTTTGGTTTTTGTTTGTTTTTTTCATAGCAAGTTGAAATCTTGGACCAGTTACCTTAAGCTGTGACTTGATATTGATAACGGGTTTATATCCTCACGGTATATATTATGAAATAAACTTTTGAAATGCAAGATTATAAAATTAGATACATGGTTAAAAATCTGTTTTAAAACAAGATAAGTGATCTAACTCTCAGTGTTATAGTGTAAACTCCACAGATTACACTATTTTAAATGTACATCTATACTGCATATGAGCTCAGCTTCTGATATGGGTTAGATAAGCCCATATGGCTTTGATATGTTTATATTGGTGTACATGCATATAAGTAGAGATGTGGAAATCAACATATTAATGAACACATAATAGAGAGGTATTAGAGCAACAAAAAGCTGTATATGCACCTCATTCAAAATGGGTTTAAGTGCTCAAAGATTTGTTTAGCTACATAAATTTCTGTTGAGATTAGGAAAAGAAGTTCTCGATTTGTGAACTTTGAAGAGCTTAGTGCACAAAACAAACATGTAGCTGTCTGCCCTGTCCCTCACAGCCCATTCCCTCCTCTCCTTTTCACTGTGTGTTTTTACAGCTGAGCAAGTTGGTTGAAAGTGTACATAGTAGGCAGTAATCCAGGACTGGCAAAACATGAGTGATAAACAAGGGAGAGAAAAATTCTTTTGTTGTTATCAAAGAAATACTACAGAAGGGATGAAGAGGCAGCTTGGTTGTGGGACAACAATACATAATTTACTTTGCAGATGTGTCTGTAATTTAAGCAGCAGGCAGAACAACTGCACACTTGTAATGCTCTAGGGAAAGGATACTCAGAGCCTCGTAAATCATGGTAAGGATTAAAAACAATGAACATTCATCTTCTTAACCTTATAAAGCAATATTGCAAAGCCAAGGATTACAACTTATTCTGCATGTAATCTTTGCTCAGTGATAAAGGGTGTCAACTTTTAAAAAGCTTCTCTCAATTAACAATAGCATCTATCCTTTTGAGAAGGGACCAAAAAAAATTTTAAAACTGATTTTGAAATAATTTCTACTATTGAAGGAATACTTAACATTTCCCACAAAAAAGTAAAAAAAAAATAAAATTCAAATATTCTTGGCTGATCCCATTGTTTCTTTCGAAGACAAACAATAGTTTGTTTCTAAGCCCTGATATGTTTGTTTTTTTTTTTAATGCTAATATTTCTGAATATGTTTGAAAAATTTGCTTAATAGGCACAACACAAAAAAGCCACTTTTCCCATTGTAGAATGGTGGAGTCTTGGACAACCCTTTTCCTTCCTTGACTGACTGCTTTTTCAAGTATGATAAATATTTGATTCAACTACTCATTATGATTAAATAATGACTTCATAATGAAAAGCTATACCACATAGTCTGCTAACTAAGCACTGTAAAGCATGAATTTATCTGTATGCTTTGAAAGTGTTGCCAGTATACCTGCAAATAAGTTCGAACTTATCCACCAATATATTAGAAATATTTTACTTCCATACTCAGAATGCCAGAGACTGAAAATATTTGAAAGGGAAAAGAATGTGGGCAGTGTCATGAGGAGATCCTTCCATAGTTCAGCAAACCAAGAAAATCAGGGAAGCAAAACTGTCTTTCTTTTTTCCTCTCCCCCCTCCCCCATATGATATATGACCTTTTTATAGGGGAAAGGAATAAAGGAAAATACTGTTCAGGAGAGTCCTGCACTGCATCAGTGACTGATGCTGATCAGCTTTAGATATGTATCACAAGAAAGCAGAAGGGTGTAAGGTTCTTGTACGTTTAGATCCAAACAAATGGAGAGGAACTGAAGGGAGAACATGGAAATAGAGAATGAGGCTGTTTAGGAAGCAGTGGAGTTCAGGAGAAGAAGGAAAAGAGCAAAATTGAAATTATATACTTCCTGGAAGCAGATTTCAGTGAACTCAGGTAATTAATAAGATTCTAAGGAACATAAATCTAAGGAGTTAGAAGAATTGGTAGTTCTTCGAATAAATCTTTTTAAAAGTAAGAAGAAAGTGGTGAGGGGGAGAAAACCTGTCATCAGTGTCTATTGATCAGTGTTGTTATTATTTTGTTCAGTCTTTTTCTTTATCCTTGATTAGTTGGGCACCATTTAATACCAGTGACAGTGGTGTGAGATCTCAGGTTATATAGATCACTTGGTTAAGGTTTTTATTTTCGTGTTATTAGAACGTGATGAAACTTATCCCAGGTCACTGAAACAACTAAATCTTTCTCAGACATAGTGTCTCATATGTATCTCAGATGTTTCACAGAACCATGAGCAAGATGGATGAAGTATCAGAAATTTGAGTAATAAATATAGTAAATAAAGGATGCAAAAAGAGGAGACTGAGGATTATAAATTAATCATCTTTACAATAATTCCTGTAAAAAATAAACTATTTATAATCTAGACAGCATAAGAGTAACACTAAATATGAATTTGACAGGAAAAAACTGTACCCTTCTACAACAGGATAATTGGACTTGTGGCTATAGTAAAATAGTAGATATCTACCATATGGTTAGGAAAATTTATCAGAAAATACCACATAACAAAGCCTTGCATAATACAACCTAGAAAAAACTAGACAGAGCATATGCAAAGGCAGTAGGAAAACAACGCATGGAGAACAGCTATCAATTCTGAGAACTCTGAAAGGATTTTTTTTGAGTACCAATTTTCAGTAACTTGTTAGTAGAATGAGAAGTATAATTAGTGAATTTCTATATGATATTTGTCTAGTAGACTTAAGAGACAAAGCGTAACATCATCTGCTCATACCTTTTCAGTTCCTTTATTTCCTTTAGATGAAGTCTTGCTATCCTTATCCTTAGCATGACTGTATTTCTGTAGGCTTCAGCTTTTCTTCTTACGTGCCCTTATGAGCTGTTCACTCAGCTACAAATAATGGATACATTTTGACTATTGCTCCTTCTTGTCTTTCAAACATTTTTAAGAAAGCATTTAATGAACCTGCAGTCTTTGGAGTTGTCTTTCTTTCCCTTGATTCCAAAAAATATTTTGTTGGCTATTTCCAGTCTTGGACATGTATTTAGAGAGGGCCACATATGTACATATGCAATATTAAGCTAACTTAAAACACTAATTATTAATTCACAAGTCCATTCCATTATTATTTCAGAATACAGCTGCTTAAAGACCTTTGCATTAATTCTTATCCTCCTGAAGTCTGCACTGAAACTGCAAGATTTAAATAATCTATTTTTTAATGATGGAATTGGAAAGGAATGTCTAAGCATTATTCCTTTGGGACCTATGAGTAATAATTTTAAAGAAAGCAAGGCTATTTTGAAAGCGAGTGTAATAAGCGTTTTAAAGCAGTTATGAAAAAATGTTATTTCAGTTTTCTTGTTTAAGAATAGAAAAACCTTTTAAATCTCTAAAAACTGAATCTGTTGCATAGATCAGCACTATAAACCAAACTAATCTACAGTTTAGCTTCATAGTCTTCAATGGTATTTTGATATGGTTCAGTGCTTTGAATATCTGTTTCTAACACCTCAGAATAGTTGAGGTTTTGAAAATTATGGGATTTTGTATCTGTTGGGATTTTTTTTTTTTAAAAAGTAAATGTAGGTAGACTTGAAGGCATCTCTGAGAGCTGGAATATAAATACTGACATTTTATTTGTTAGTTAGCATTATTAATTTAGTGGGAATTTTCTTTCTTTTTATATGTTTACTGATTTTATTTTCAGATCATACTATGTTCTGTTGCATTAATGTACTTATTTTATTTTTATTTATTTCATTGCCTGTCCTGTTGTAATTTGACAAAATACTTCTAGTGACATTTCTCTTCTATTATGAGTTGGGAGACTAGGGGACTTCTTCTAGTCCTCTATTTACTACTAAAAAAAAAAAAATCAATCTGAAAGATAGCTTAGTATTTATTAATCAACTTTTAAAATTAATGCATCTCTGTATGTTCTAATATTGAAGAACTGTGTTCCAGAGAGAGATGTCCTTCAAAATATATTTTCCCCTTGTGTAATCATTGTTATCATATGAAAAACAACTATCATACAGTATCTTTAAGTGAAAGATACAGTTGGCCCACATCATGATTGCCATATTTCTGTCTTAAAATTTTAAATCTTTAATTTATTATTTTTTTAAAAAAAGCAAGATGTGTTTGTAGTTTGAGGCTTCTGGGTAATTCAAGCCTCTGGATTGTCTACACAGACAGGCATCACATTATAATCTTTGTATTCAATCATTATTTACAGAGTGTCTTTTCTAGAGAGAGCTTCCTGAGTATAGACAGATGATCGCAATCACAAGAGTATTGGTTTGTCAACTGCTTCAGGCCAGACCATTTGATAGCTGCTTATAAACAATGCTGTAAAGTTTCACAGGCTTCCAGCAAGACTTTCTGTCATCTCTTCAGGATAACTGTATCCTCTGATTATCTTCTTAAGATTGTACAAGAAATGTCTTCCTGGGCAGATTTTCTGTGGTGATTCTTCTAATTTGATTATTTTTATTTCTCTGCGTTTTCTTACTTACATTGAATATGTGAAAGTTCATTTAATTTCTAACATTCCATTGGGATGGTGATTACTTCAGAAATCTAGCTGATAAATCAGAGGATGCAGAGAGACAGAATTTTCTTGTACATCTACTATGCTAGGCAAGAAAGATTCAGTTGCTATGAAACTAAATACTGGGCTTGGATACTATTGGTACATAGATTTTTTCTTTCAATGATTTCATGTAAATTTGAAGATAATTTATTTCCCATCAATATTCTTTTTTTCATATCACAAATGTGAGCTTCATACACAGTTTTTCATCCTCATAAAACACATCATACTGCATTCATGAACCTTGGAATGGATCACTGGTTAAGGGTCCATGGTTCATGAAAACCTTTAAAGTAAAAAAGAGAAGGAAACAACTGGCTATTTATTGAACTGGTGAAAACTGTTCTTTTTTTTTTTTGGGGGGGGGAGTGTTAATTTGGTCTGATATAAATGTCTTTTTATCATTTTTAATAAAGCCTTCTATAAATTTACTATACATGTCATACATAAAACATACTGTTTTAAGAAAGAATAATCAGGTGCTGGTTGCAACTGTATAGCTGAGACTGAGATTTTTGTAATCTCGTGCAAACACTTGCACCTTTCAAAACTAATTATTGATCTGGGATTTTTCAGATTTTATTGCTAACTTGAGATAATTTAAAAAGACATTAACTTTCTGAGCATGGGACAGTGTTTACCCTTTTTAACAAACTGATTGAATAAATATTCAAGTTTCAAAGACTATAGCGTATTGAATTGTGACTTCCAAAAATGGAGTCTAAAATGAATCCAAGGTAATCAGGTTCTAAAGGAAATTCCAAATTTGCTCCACATTGTTGAAATTAAAGAGTTAAATTAAACAGAAAGTCCCTATTTGTTGTTGCAGTGCTACAGAAATAGCTGCTAGAAGAAATTGCTTATAAATATTTACAAGGAAAATAGAATGTTCTGGAGCTTTAAGTTTTTTTTAAAGTTTTTTTCAGGAGTAAAGCTAAAGTTACAAAAGTGTTGGGTTTTTTGTTTGTGTTTTGTTTTTTGTTTTTTCCCCAGCAATGAAGAATTGCATGCAAGTATTCATACTATTACTGAATCTTAATATTTTCAATATGTTTGAAAAATGCTGGTGTCTTTAAAGCTCAGGATGAATGAGTAGATACTAGCAAAAGGACAGACTCTATTGATTTATCTAAAAGTAGGACTTGAGAATTAAAATCTAAGTCCTGACTATTTCAGAAAGTGGTTTATGGTACTGTAGAGTCATGGGCTGCTGTACTTGGAAGCAATTTATACTGCTATCTTACCAGTATGGCACCATGCCAAAACTAATTAGTTTTGATGAAGACAACTTATTAGCAATGGGGTAGCACTGGGCTGTCATAACAATTAATCTTCAACTTCTTACTGAGTGTCCTTATATAATCCTGTACTGTATTATGTCAGCATCTGCTTGCATTCCACTCACTGCAGCAAGTATGCCTTCAGAAAAAGGGAGTGTGAAATGGTGAGATTTATAGGATCAAAATATGAGACCTGTAGAGCTATAACAGACAAAATCAAGCTCTCTATCTTGAGAAGGTGTTCAAATAGTTGGTGGAACTCACTTAGAAAAACTCTAATCTGTTTGCAGCATGAAGCATTGCTTTACTCAGTGCTTGCTGCAGTCAAAATTAGCACAAGTTCTTCCCACACTTAATCCCATATTTAGAAGAATGCTATCAAGAATAAAGTAAGAGTTCAGTGTACACTTCACACAATTTTTGCCTCTCCAAGCAGACTGTCATTAATCAGAAGCTGTACAGATGCAATTTGCTTCATCCTTGTTATTGAAATATTGTCCTTGTTTGCCAGGTGGCAAAACAATGTGTCTGGTAATATTTCTTTGCTATGCCAGTTGCATATGCTCTGAACATGGAATTGATATTAAATCATGGAAGTCAACCAAGATCAGTCGAAGTGTTTCCTCCTACTCTTCTGTGCTGTCAGCTCGTAGGTTCAGAATCTATGTGTCCATGAAGGGCTGTAGAAAGTTCTGTGTTTTCTAAACAACCTCTGTAGGGTTCACAAGCGTAATATGGATATTTCAATATCCTGTTATTTTCAGTGTATGGGAATCTATAAAGGTGTTGAAAGGTATTTCCAGATTTTTTTTTCTGTAAACTATTTATTACCTAGGGAGTATGTTTGGTAATGGATGCCAAGGCTGTATTTATTTATCTTATACGGACATAAATAGTAAGTGTATGGGAGCCTCTACAGAACTAGGTTCTACAAACCCTTATTTGCGTTGGTGAGCCTGGCACTGATCTTGTAGTGTGTAGTGGTATTATTCGCATACGTATGAACTTTAGGAGGAATGGAGCTCAGTTTTTCACTTATAACACACTCTATCCTTTTAAGAATTACTTAAATTTGTATTTCCAGGATGGGATATTACAGAAATTCTGATTGTTACAGTCTACTGGGTACACACAATGTGCTATAAAAATTTCAGTCAAACTTCATGTGTACAAAATGCTGTAAAATAGTCAAGTGCTTATTGTACAAGATTAGGAATATTTGTTACCTCTGATATGAAGTAAAACCTAATAAAAAAACTTTTACTATATGGGGAAACTAAGCTCATGGAGTCTAGAAGCATTTAATATGCTATGCATGACGCATTCCTAAAATCAAGGAATTTTGATTGTTGATTAAAAATCAATGTCAGTAGTGTAGGATTTTTTACTTTCACTACACCTGGAGAAAACTTATTTTTCTGATGTCAGTCTGAGTTTTAGTTGAAGTAAGACACAAAAGGCATTTGAATAGGAAAATCCATCCAAAGTGTGATTGCCTTATACAATTTCATGGTTTTTTTAGATTAAAATATTTAATTGTATAATGGAATGACTCAAAATGTTGTTCTTTTTACATCAAGTATATTTTGCTTAAAGTAAAAAAAAAAAAATGCAATGCAAAACTGAAGTAAATTTTACAGGCAAGTTACTTGTAATTATTGTGTCTCTGTTTTTGTCTGCCTGTCTTGAGACATCATACTGCCACCCATATCTCAAAAAGATTGCTTCGTTAGCTGCTGTTGCAACATAGGCTTATTGAATTGATTTCACAATGACCATGTCAAAATCTAGTCAATCTAAACTCACTAACGATGTAAAACAAAACAGAAATCCTCAGTTCCTTTCTTATATCCGCCATTCACCTCACCACCCCAATATCTTCGTATGTTAAGACTGCTGTTCTAAAAGATATAGATGGAATCAATGTGATCTGTTACATAGTTGTAATATTAACAGATAATGCTTCTACTTTGCTGATGAGTGACCTCATTTATAACATTTTGAGTTCTAAAAATTAGAGATGAGAGCTAAAAAATAATTTTCATGGTAGGAACCCACAGATCATAAATTATGTCAGATCTCTAATTTTATAGTCTTAGGGATAGAGGAGAAACAGTAAGTGTCATAAATCCTTATTAAGTAAGGATTGGTACTGTTTCACATGGTATTTTTATCTGTGTTTGATCTAGATGGATCAACAAAGAGGAAGCACAAAGCTGGTCACAGAATTGTTCTGCATAATGACAAAATGGCTTACATTCAGAGTGAAAATGTGTCTCAATGATTTTGCTATTTTCTCTTAGACCTGGCTTTATTCCATATTGCCATTAACCTGATGGGTGATGAAATAGAAATATGTATTGCTTATAAATTTTGTAGATAAATTTGCCATCTACAAAACTGAGAATTAAGAATGTTTAAAGGTTAGATTCAGCATTTGAAATAACACTGACAAATTGAGAAGTAATCACCAAAGGTGTGGTGAAACCTAGACGAATGAAACATCCTTGTGCAGAAATCAACAGAGACAAAATACAGACTGAGGAACAACCGGTAGGTAGCTACTCAGGGGAGGGGAGGAGGGATTACAAACTGAAGATGACTGTAAAATCATGGCAGGATGGAGAGTATAAAATCTGGGACATGATTTGATGACTAGAGAAAAGCAAATTTTGCATGTCTTGAAAAAAGACCAAAAAGGCAATACCGGGAACTACAGCATGGACACCTCATGTTAGCTTCTGGGAGAATCATGCAATCACCCTAAAGCCCATACCTGGGCCCATGAAGGAGGAAAAGGTAATGATTTGGAATGGTCAGCATGGATTTACCAAGAGAAATTAAAACCTGACCAGCCTGACTGCTTTCTGTGATTAAATGACTGGATTTTTGAACATAGAGAAAGCGATGGGTGTTATTTCATAGAATCATAGAATGGTTTGGATTGGAAGGGACCTCAAAGATCATCTAGTTCCAATCCCCCCGCCTAAAAACCCCCCTCCACTAGATCAGGTTGCTCAAAGCCTCATCCAGCCTGGTCTTAAACACTTCCAGGGAGGGGGCATCAACAACTTCCTGGGCAACCTGTTCCAGTGTCTGACCACCCTCACAGTGAAAAACTTCTTCCTAATATCTAATCTAAACCTCCCCTCTTTCAGTTTAAACCCATTTCCCCTTGTTCTGTCATTAGTTGCCCTTATGAAAAGTCCCTCCCCAGCTTTCTTGTAGGCCCCCTTCAGGTATTGGAAGGCTGCTATAAGATCTCCCCGGAGCCTTCTCTTTTTCATTTACCTTGACTTTAATAAGGCTTTCAACACCGTTAGTGTTGAACATTGCACTCTGGATGGGTGGAAAACTAGATAGATAAAAAGCTGGTTGGGTGGTTGGGACTGGAGTATTGCTTAATGGGTCATGCTTAATTTGAAGGCCTGTAATAAATGAAGTACCTCAGGGATTTAACCTGGTGTCAGCAGAGGTGACATCTGGGCTGTATTCATAGAGGCACAAACAAGAGGTTGAGGGAAAAGGATTATCCCCTTTCTGTTCAGACTTGCGAGACCTCATCTTGATACTGCATCCAGTTTTGGGCCCCCTATACAAGAAAAACAACAACTAACTGAAGTGAGATCAACAGAGGATCCACAGACTGGTCAGGAGCTGGAACACTTCTGTGAGGCTGAGGGACTGGGGCTTTTTCAGCTTGGACAAGGGTCTGCTTTGGGAGGATGTAACAACAGCTTGCCCATACCAACAAGTGACTTAGCAAGAAGATGGAGCTGGGCTTTTCATGGGTGTGCATGGAGAGAATGAAAGGCAACAGGTGTAAACTGAAACAAGTGAGGTTCAGACTGGATATAAGGAAAAGCTTTTTAGCTCTGACAGTCAATCTGTGGAACAGGTTTCCCAGAGTCGCTGTTTTGTCTCCGTTCTTGGAGATACTCAAAACTGAACTGGGATAAAGCTCTGAGCATGCTGGACTAACCTCATAGCTTGCCCTTCTCCAAGCTGAAGATTTGACAAAAGATCTCCTGATATTCCTCCAGCATGAATTGTTCTGTGATTCTATATATATTTTGGGAGACAGTTTTTCATCTCTATTCAGCTTTAGTAATACTTTTGTGGTGTTTTGGTCCTTATACTTTGAAAGAACCATGAAAAGTTTCCCAAAAGAGTGATGTTATCTGATTGGGTTTTTTTTAAAAAATAGATAACATGAGAGAACCTTTGAATAAGTATGGCTTTAAAGCCAAAGTAGGAGAAGATGGAATAAATGAGAAATCTTCATTTGACATAAGCTCCTGAAAAAAGGGAGAAAAACCTGTTGTCCAGATTCAGGACAAGCAAGGCAAGAATTAAGTGCTTTCTTATTTTATAGCAAGAAAGACTTAGATTACATATAATTAAAAATCTTATAATGGCAAAAAATGCCACCGAAATAGGCCATGTAGGTGAACGAAGCATTAAGTCTTCGTTATTAGAGACACTTAAGAACAGAAACATCTGTCAGACACGGTGATTTTTGGAGAGTAGAAAAGAGAACATTTGAATATATTTTGTATTGTACATGTGTAGACTGTGCTGAAATGATTTAAAGCTTTCCTGACTTCAAGCCTCTATTGTTTGCAGTATAACTGGGAGGTAATTTTTTTTTAAAAAACCCTTTAGATAGTGAGTGTGTCAGGATTTGTTCAAAGACTGACTTAGCTGTCAGTTTCACTGCTTTTCTCTGTGAGACTTATGTCAAGTCATGTTAAAATATAACAGTACATTTTTACATGTCTTTATACAAAACACAATCTTCTTTAAATTACAGCAGCCCAAATTCTAGTATTCACAGTGTATATCTTTAAATGCTTCTAATAAAACACTGATATGATGCCAATTATTTGCAGCTCATTAAAAGAGTGAGAAGCAAGCTATTATAATTTGTCAGTTTGGTTATCTGAATTAGAAATAACAGCTGTACTTGTAAAGTTCATCCTCTATTTTCTTACATAAAGAACAAATTTTTGTTACCTATGTGTGAAGTGGCAATAGTAAACTCTTAAGTATACATATTTACAGCCTGAGGATGGGAGTCAGCATAAGGAATGTGATCTCTTCTCTCCACATGCTGCGTCAGCCATCCCTCCTGATGCAACTCACTCCATTCTTTGCTGTATTTGCTGCTTGGTACCCTGAGAGCAAGGTTGCTTGAGACAAAACCGTACCTTTTTCTTTGAGTAGTTTGTGCTTTAGGAAAAATAGAAGTGTGAAATTAACTGTTTTTTCTCTGGACAACCTTGTGTTATACTAAGAAGTTAGTGCAGAAATTGGGTCCACTCCTTCGTGTAGACTGTGAAGTCAACTCATGACTGACCCAGGAATAGGTGGTCCTGTTCATTTCATGTGTTTCAGAATCATAACCATTTATTTCCACCATGCATTGGTGGATGCATTTCCACACAACATTGTCTGAAGTAGGGATGTCTGAGGCTACTTTTTCAGGGCCTTTTGACTCCGGTTCTTTTTTTTGGGGGGGTGATGGGTTGTTGGTTTTTTTGGGAGTTTGGGGGTTTGGGGGTTTTTTTTGTTTTTTTGTGTTTTTTTCTGGAATGCAGACAAGCTAGAGATTAGATTTAAGGTAGACTGCTAGTCAACCTATATGGAGATGAGGCTGAAGGCTCTAATTCCAGCAAGATTAAAGGCTTTAAGTGAAATGAATTATAAAGAGAATAATCTCTCTTCTATATTGTCAAGGTTAATAACTACTCTACAGGTCAAACCTCAATTTTAGTCTGAGTGGTCCCTGAAGCAGACATGTCATATTATGTGTGGACTAAATCATGTGAACCAAGTGATTTTAGAGCAGGATAAACAAAGGAAAGAAATTAAATTTTATTACAATGTGCCCTGTACACTCTTTTTTTGTGTGTACGATATTTTGTGCCACAGGCCTGTTGTACCTTTTGCTTTCAGCCATACCTCACAGACCCCATTGTGAACTGATTAGAAGCAATAAAAACTCTTTTTGATTGTAGACTATGAGAGTTTCAGAGATATTTCACTCATTTGATCAGGTGACAAAGGCAAAATAGAGAAAATCTAAAATACTATTTTAGTTTAATTTGTTTTAATCTTCTGGTGGATGACTGTTATCAAGTATAATGTTTGTGTGCCTGAAAAAAGATGTCTCAGATGGTTTTGATGTAAAAATAAAAGTTTATGCTAAGAAAACAGCTGAATATTTCCATGCTAATGGACAATTGCTACTTTTCTTACATCTATGCATTCAGATACTGCCTGTGGGGTGACTTCATGTGCTTAATGTCTGATGACACTAGCAGGGAAATGTTTTGACTGACTTGCTTATTCTTCATAGTGCCAATAATTGTATTTAAAGCTGTGACTCATAAGAAATTTCTCTATCTGTGATTTTGCCCTCACTATTGACAGTATTATGTGAACACAATCAGGAGGGAGAGCTTCACAGACCCTTTCTATTCTAATTGCCTGAGGTCATTGCCAGGAAGGACATCCTTATTAGACCAAACTAGGGAATTTCTGGTTTTTACTGAAATCTCTTGTATTCTCTTGTCTGACATGTACATTTGGTTGTTAAGTTTGTGCTGTAAATCAGTTAGAGCCTTTTGTTGCTCATTTGATTTAAGTAGCATTTGAAATTGATTTGTTTCTATTAGTAAACATGGTAGCGGCTCTCTAAATTTAACTACATTATTTATGATTATATAAAATACTATGTTATGATATTATGCAATTTGTGAACTTTTCAACTAAGGTAATTAGTACTGTGGTAAGAAGTATGTTACAGGAAATTTAAAAGATTAACAAGCCAGTAAGGATGCTAGTTTGGATTGGTTCTGATTGTAATCTCACCTACCAAGAGCTTTGAAATCTGCAGTTCGTTTTGCATCCCCATAATTTACAATATCTAGATCAGATGGGCTTGTTGACTTTGAGTGCTAGACAAGTGGAGTACAATGAAATATTACTAGCTGTAGCTCACTTAGCTTCACCTGACATATAGTGATTTGCATAAGCCCTTGTGCACTGAACTGGACACTTTTGTACTGTTTCCTCATTTGCTGTTTTCTCATTACTGAGGGTGTGTTGTTTCTTTCTGAAAGATGAAACACCTGTATCATGCTGAGCAGAGTGTGTGCTTGCAACAGGTCTTTGAGAGAAGTGAACAATAATCTCTGTGATGTTTTGAGGTATTGCTAGTGAGAAGAATTCTCTGATACTTTCCTTGGCTCTGCTTCTCTTTTCAAATGGAAAGCTCAAACAGACCAACCTAAAAGCTTTTTATTCCTTACTTAAAAAAAAAAAAAAAAAGACAGAAAAGAACTATTAAAACTGTAATACCTTAGCTGGAAGTACCTTTTACAAAATGTCAACTTAAAATTCATGTGTTGAATATGGGAGATGAGTAAAATGTTATTTAGATTCAGAAGTTAGAACTTCAGGATTGCAGGTCAGCCTGGGAGGGGAAATCTTGAGTAAATAAAAATTGTCACAGTAGAAAATACATATTTTTGGATTCTGTATTGAGTGTGAGAACCACTTCCATTGCCCGTACCTCCATGTGTCAATTTACTTTCAGGCTTTGGTCAGCATCCTCTGATGAAGCTGGATAAAAAAACTTCATCACAATTAGTAAGGTTGCTGGCAAAGATGCTCTTGGTGTTCTGGAGGGAAGGGAACTACATATGCCCCACATGTTGATACCCAAAGAAATGTTAGTCACTATCACTTTATTTCATTCTGAAGTTCAGTATAGAGCATGACATGATTATATGTCCTGGATTGAAATAAAAGAAGTCTCATTGTCAAATGATTAAAGACCTATCAAATTATAAATGCACATATGCTGGAGAGAAGGAACACTAGAGGAGTAAAAGGGAAATACAAAAGTCTGTCTGTACTTTTGAAATCTGTATGTCATGTTATACACTAATAATAATTAAAAATTGGCAAAAGGTTGGTGTTATTTAGCAAAAACTTCTGTGGAAGATGTGGAGTAGCTGTTAAAGGGGGGAAGTCTGCTGTGTGTATATTGCTGCCTTTTATAAAAATAGTTCTTTGTCAAAGTCTAGTAACAAAGAAAATAATTCTGTAGCTCACTGAGCCAGCCTATGCATAAAGAGAGTTCACTGAGTTGTGAAAGTCTGAAAGTAAAATTATATGCAAGTAATTGGTAATAGAATATTAAATTGAATTTTTATTTGGTACAGTCATTGCATGAAAGTATTTTCAGAAAAGATATTTAAAAAGTAGATGACTGGTACTGCTTACTATCTACAATTGCACAGACAAACTGAATGGTTTTTCCCTTTCAGAGATTTTTTGCTAATTCTTACAGAAGCTTAGAGAAATACAGAGTAGGTATAATAGCTGTGCTCAAATCCAGCTATTTTATCAAATATTTTATGTTTCTTACTGCATAGTTCTTACAGTATGGTTTAGAAAACAGATCTCAATTATTGTAAGTGCTTTACTAGATCTTGCTTGTTCTGTATTTCTCTGTTAATGGACAAATACAATTATGTTATTATGTCAAATATAAATTTCAACAATATTTGAAAGCTCTCCTTATAGTATATCCTCTAGCTTGGGTATGAGACATTCTGCTGGATTGAAACCTCTCAGGTAAAAGGTATTAAATCTATCTTTCCCATGATTCATGTAAATTCTTTGTTCATTAGCATGATATATAGAAGGGGCAGCACTACTCTTATTTCTCGTGACAATGAGTCTAAATGAATGTTGGCATCACTGCTATACTTGTGTGGAGCTCATTCTCTAAATATGAGTACATCTCCTCATGTCAAGGAATCTTTGGATGAAAGTAGACAGTGGTCCAGTGCAGTTGAGGCAACTCTATATGTGTGAAGAGGCACACAGGAAACGTACTTCCTGACTATGGGTATTTATGGGGATATACCTGGGTTTGAGGATAAGACTGCTTAACTTGAGAATTCTTTCTAAATGCTGTTGTGTTTATTAAAGATTTATTGTGAATCTTGTTAGTTCTGTATTTCTGAAAGGGAGCTGGTGGCATTATTCACATAGCTGCAGTGAGTCTATGCAGTTAAGGTTCGTAGCACTGATGTTTGGAAAGGGAAATCAAAACCTGAGCATGTGGCTGTAAGAAGCACCTTTGTTAACTTTATCAGTCATTTCACAAGTTTAGTTTAGCTTCTGCCACTGACATACCCTGGACTTTACCTATTTTTTTTTCTTACTGAATTCCGAGAGGTGTTTGCTTACTGCTTATTTGTTGACTAGCATGCTGTAGTCAGTCAAATATAATTCTAAGCAGTTCTTGGAGCCCGCTTTGTATCTTGCTATAGGGTCATGTGTATTTGTGTGACATCTGTTTGTTTTGTCTATCATAGCTGGCTTTTATTATTGCCTCAAAGGAAGAAGCATGCATAAGAAGTGTTAGACAAAGAGAAAGCAAGGTAGAACAGAAACAAGGGAAATGTCAGAAACAAAAGAAGTTAAGAAAAAGATGGAATAAGCAAGGAAAACAGTAGATTTTTTTTTTTTTTTCAGGGGGGAGGGGAAGCAAGAAAAGCTCACAGAGGAAGGAAGGGACTCCCAAAACTTAACAAAATGTTCATTTTGACTTTCATATTTGGAAAAAATTCTACTCAACTGACCCTCTACTATGAAATCACAACTTCATAAATACTGTAAATGGAATTTACTGGATGTAATCATCATCCTGTTGCAATCTGCAACTCAGAGAGGAACTCTTAATTATTGGTAAAAAGATTTTATTTTTTTTTTTCCTCCATGGCTTGATACCATTAAGTTTTTATCCCAGGTAAAAACCCCAAACAAATATATGGGAAGTAAAAAGATGTTTTCCATCTCATTCCTTTATTTGTAGGTGCTTGAATAAGAGTCCTGACTCTGTGGATGGGAATAAGAATGGGAATGGATGGGTTTTTTATATGACTTTAAAAGCAAGTAGGTTTTATAAATTTTCTATATTAGGACTTTCTTTTAATGTAGTAAATACAGAGGATTGTTTGTTGGATTTTTGTTTGGGTTTGTTGGTGGTGGGTGGTTTTTTAGGGGTTTTTTTGTTTTTTAGAAAAGACCAAAGAGTAAAAGAGATAAAATGGTAGATTAACTGATTCTTACATGTTAATGATGATATTTTTCAATTTTTAAGTGTAGCATTAGATAAAACATACTTTAAAACAGTTAGATTCAGTGTATACGTTTAGAGATTTCTCTGCTTCTTTTGCAGTTATTGAAGGTGCTTGCTTCCTGACACTGTCTTCCTCTAGAAAATATAAAACCTAGTGTTATTGTGCTTTACTGCAAAAACAGTTGTGAACAGATCCCACACTGAGACATCAGATCAGGAAACACATTCAAATAACAATCAATAAACATATAGACTAGAATTGTGTATGAGACTGAAACAGATCTGATTCCACTTCTGGTCCATAAATGAGCATTAAAGACATTAATTTTCTTATATTTCTAATGATTTCACCATATGTGAACATATACTTATACTGTATTTCTAGTAAATGTAAAAGTTTCCTTATCTCTGTTACTGTAACTAATCTCTTCAGTTATTTTTGTTAGAAATATTTAGTCCTTATTTTATTATTACTATCTCTTGTTTATAGCTATCATCAAATAATTCTTTAGAAAGTTTTATTGTTTTACACTTTTGAAAGGATGCATTTTAGCATTAATAAAGACATACTTTTGTTGTTCCCTATTTCTAAAATTTCATAGAAATCAATTGTTTTCCGCCTTGTCTTTGAATATTTTTATTGACAGGAATCAGAATTAGGTACAGTTCCATAAACAATCCTCTCAGGTAGCACTACCATTCTAAACAAAACAAAAAAAAAAACTCCAAACCCAAACAAAAATCTTCCCAAACAAACAATAAAAACACTCTGATGCACAAGTCCAATTTCCATTCCTCTGGTATGGTGTTAGCATAAGGAAATAAGCCAAGCAAGAGTTCAGAATTTCAAAACTAGTATAACAGCAGGCAAAATCCACTTGCTATCTTTATCAGAGAAATTATAATAATGATATCTTTAGTCAAATATTTTCTATATTCAAAATATTCTATTCAGATCTGTATTCCTCCTTCCTGTGACGTTTAATGTACTTATTTAATTGGAGTTTCCATAGCATTGAGTTATTTGAACTTTGTTCAAGGGAACATCATGTACTGCAGATGCTTCTGTAAGCCTGTAGTTTCCTGAAAAACCTGGGGAAAATGAGCAAAGAAACCACCCAGAACAACCTTCTCCTCTCAAAAACCTAAAATAAAATTTTATGCATAAATAAAGCTTGACAATGGTCAAAACTCAACATATGAAAGGAAGAAAGTTTTGTGCAATGCACCGGCAGAGTTAGATTAGCATGGAGTTCAGAGGGTTTTAATACACAGTTGAAGGTCTTTTCTGGAAACTGGCAGTTCTTCAGCCTGAGGTGATTTGTGACAGTTAATTTCCTGTCCCAGCTATGGAATTCAGGTACATCCAGAGGTGGTCTTTCAAACTGCGCTTATCCCATAAGCAAATATTCTTGAATGAAAAATGTCACCCACACCTCCTCTGGAAACAAACACAAAGATACATCCTATGCACTTCTTGTTACAGTCCTGTAATGAAAAAGCAGGGTTTTCTTTCCTATGGCATTTTAATTTTCTCTGTAGATCCAAGGAATACTAAGCATATAATGAGCACTGATTGCAACTTCTTGGTCAATTTTTGCCAATCAGAAGCAACAAGGAATCCAAATGATTCTATATTAGATTCCATACTAGATGCGACATGTAGCTAACAATATGGGACAGCTGAAGCCCACCTGAATTTGGCAGGGGATGCAAAGGGAGACAAGAAAGGATTTTACAAGCATGTAAATAGCAAAAGGAACACTAGGGAAATGTAGGCCTGTTGCTGAATGCGTCTGGGAAACTGCTGACAAAGGAAGTGTCTAAGACAAAGATACTTAATGCCTTTTCCCCCCTTCAGTCTTTGTGGGTAAAATCAACCTCCAGGAACCTTAGGCTCCTTAAACCAAAGATAAAGTCTGGAGCCAGGAAGACTTGGCCACAATGGACGAGGACCAGGCTAGGGCCCATTTCAAAAACCTAGGTGTTTGTAAGTCTGAGGCTTGATGATTTGGACCTACAAGTGTTGAGGGAGCTGGCTGATGTCATTGTGAGACCACTCAGTTATCCTTGAAAAGTCATAGTGATCAGGAGAGGTTCTTGAAGATTGTAAGAGAACAAATTTCATTCTTTTAAGAAGGCCAAGAAGAAAGATCTGGGAGCTGCAGGTTGGTCAGCCTCACCTGTAGTACCTGGGAGCGCGATGAAGCAACTAATCCCGGAAACCATTTCTAAACGTGAAGGAGAAACAAGTGCTCAGGGAGTATTCAGCATTGACTTCTGAATGAGAAATCATGCTAAACCACCCTGATAGCCTTCTGCAATGAGATGACTAGCTTAGTGGACAAAGGGAGAGCAGTAGATGTTGTTTACCTCAACTTTTGTAAAGTCTTTGACACTATCTCCCATAACATCCTTATAAAAACTGGAAGTAGTATGGATTTGGTAAGTGGACAATGAGGTGTATTGAAAACTGACTGGGTGTTGAGGTCCAGAGCCTGGTGATCAGTGGCACAAAGTCTAGTTAGAGGCAAGACACTAGCAAAGTACCCCAGGGGTCACGAGTAGAGCCAATACTGCTTAACAACTTCATTAACAAGCTGGGGGATGAGGCAGAATGCATGCTCAGCAAGTTTGCAGATGATACAAAACTATGAGGAATGGCTGATATACCAAGTGAGTGTGGTGCTATTCAGAGAGACTTTGGTGGGCTGGAGAAATGGAGAGAGAGGAATCTCATTAAATTCAACAAATTCCAAGTTCTTTATCTGGGAAGGAATAACCACAGGCGCCAGTACACAGTAAGGCTGACCAGCTTGAAGGCAGTTTTGCAGAGAAGAACCTAGGGTTCATGGTGGATACCAAATTGACAATGAGCCAGCCAGTATGCCCTTATGGCAAAGATGGCCAACAGCTTCTCAGACTGCATGTGGAAGATTGTTGACAGTAGGTAAAGGGAGGCAGTCCTTCCCCTTCTGGTCAGCACTGGTCAGACCACTCTAGGGGTGCTGAGTCCACATCTGGGTTCCCCAGTACAAGAAAGATACAAACTTAACAGGAATGAGTCTGTTGAAGGGCCACAAAGATATTTAAGCAACTAAAGCATCTGACATACAAGGAGAAGCTGAGAGAGCTGGGACTGTTCAGCACAGAACTTGGAAGGCTCAGGGGGATCTTAACAATTTGTATAAATATCTGATAGGAGGAAATGAAGCAGAGAGACAAGCTCTTCTCAGTGGTACCCAGTGACTTGACAAGAAGCAATGGACACAAATTTTTAAAAAAATCCATGTGAACACAAAAAAATTGTATGATTCTTTAAAAACAGCCATACAGCCCCAGGAAAGGAGTGGAAAATACTTCCTATGCATCCAGGTGCTTCATCATACCATTATTACTTGAATTTAATCCAAAGCAGAGGGCTTCTATACAGTCCAGTTGTGGCACATAGTAAGGACTTAGTGAGTTCATAGAATCGTAGAATGTTGTGAGTTGGAAGGGACCCACGAGGATTATTGACTCTTGCCCTAGCATAGGTCAGGTCAAGATTCAGACCATGTGTCTGAGAGTGTTGTCCAAATGTTTCTTTAGTATTGTCAGACTTGGTGCCATGACCCACTCCCTGGGGAGCCTGTTCCGGTGCTCCACCTCTGACTCTAGGTGAAAAACCTTTTCCTCGTGTACAACCTAAACCTCCCCTGGCACATCTTCCTGCCATTTCCCCTGATCCAATTATTGGTCACCAGAGAGGAGATCAGCACCTGTCTCCTCTTCCCCTTGTGAGGAAGTTCTAGACTGCAATGAGATCTCCTCAGTCTCCTCCATGCTGAGCAATCCAAGTGACTTCAACCTCTCCTCATTTGGCTTCTCCTCTAAACCCTTCACGAATTTAGTGGCCTCCTCTGGACACTCTCTAGTAGCTTTATATCCTTTTTGTACTCTGAGTTCTGATATAGTGTAAGACTAAAAGTCATTGACATGAAGAACCACCAGAATCTGTGGTTCTCCATTTATTGATGTAATAAATCGATGTTTTATTACAACAATAAAAGATGTAGCTGTTGCTTCATCTACATATTGAAGAAGAAAAGCTGAAATTTGAATAACCCTATTTATGGTTTATAGTGTTCTTGCCACAGAAACCTGGTCAGAGCTTCAGTCAGTCCTGTACATAAGAACAAATCAACCAAAGGATTATCCCTCTCTAGTTTTCTTAGGGTAAAGATTCTGTTGTCAGGAGCAGTCTATAATGAAGGATAGCAAGAGCAGTTCATATGTGTCCAGCTAAACATATGCTGGTGTAGCACATGGATATAATTAAATTAATTGTGAGGCTGTTCTGCCTAGTGCATCTTTATGGCATACAACTCTAAAAAAATCCAGTATTAGTTATGTAATACAGGATTTACATTTTTCCTTGTCTTTTTCATAAAATGTACATACAAGCCATGGTTGTGAAAAAGATTAGGCTTTTTACATGGTAAATAAGTCTGGAATTCCTTTATAACATTGTTCTTGCTATAGCCTTAAACAAAAGTTTTAGTTCATTTCTTCATTGAAATAATAATACTAATAAAATCCTTTTCACTTCTAATGTTCAGTGCATAGAACTTAAACAGTTTCCAAACGATCTGAAAATGCAATGTAATCTTCAGCAAGTTACAAGGAAAAAATGAAAAGAATGAAAGAACTGCAAGATGAGAGCTTGAAAATAAATCAGAATTAATTACATGAACAAATGACTGTATTAACTAAAATTAAGGACACATTTATATGACAAATTATACTGAAAATAAAATCACTCACTGAAGTAGAAGCAGCTTCCTAGAGGCTGCCTGTGCTGTGCAATACTATTCTGAAAAGCACCAATGTAAAATGGCTTTGTCTTGCTCAATAGACTTATCTATATGGAAAAGCAGTTTGATTACTTTGCTGACAGAACTTTTTCTGATTTTTGTGGCTTGCCTGTTAGCACTGAAGTGCCAATACAAACTTTGGGATACTAGGAGGGATCATTAGCAGGATTCTTGACTAAACTCTGATTCATTTGGGGAAAGTCACTGTTCAAGGTGATCAACATAGATGACCATGAAGCCATTTTAGCTACTACTTTCCAGGGCTCAGCTAAGCGTACACACTTCATATTACATAGTGCTTTTAAGAAATCAAAAACCTGCCAGTGAAGCTGGAAAATATTCTGTTGATTTCAGGGAGAGAAAAGCTAAATAATAAATACAGAATACTATTTATCTACTCTGTTAGATTTAGTAATGTAATTCTACTTAAAATAGATCTACTTAATAGATCTATGTACATCTGCTTAAAATAGAATTTATTTTTTTTTAGACTAAGTGTGTCTTTTGGAGTAGCTTTGCATGCTTGTATATGTAGAGACGCAGAAACTTTCTGATGAAACATGTTTATAGCGGAATTTAAAAAGTAGCTGAAGAACAAATGCATCATAAGCTCTGTCCCTGAGTAACGTGGCTGTTTCTTTCTGGCTATATTTTTTCATTCTCTCCTTAGTATTTGTTAATATGCATAAATATGTAGTATTTATCTATATGTGCATCTGTGTATCTTTGTTGCAGTGTCTAAAGACTGCAAGATAGTGTTGATCTGGTAGTATAGCATGTAAATTGAAAACAAAACTGAAGCCTTTAATTACTGACTCTGAAGCAGTAATAAGAATGTAAATGAAGAAAAGTCTTGTTGAGTGTCTTTATAAGAAACATGAGAAGAAAAATCAATAATAGTGAAACAATGTGAAGACGAAGCTTTTTTGAGCTTCTGAGGGAACGTAGTGTAAATGGCTGTGAACAACAAAATTTGAAGCTGTTAAGCAGTAGCTGAATCTTATACTAACCCTTAGTTACCTGGTTAGTTTTTGATATATTATATAACAACGTTGTTTCTTAGAGATTGGGGAACAGCAGAATAAAGGGAAGAAGGGTTCACGTTCTCAAACAGAGTTCAGGTTTCTACAGAATAGGAGTAATCCCTTCAGCATGTTCTGAATAGTTTTCGTCTTCCAGACTAGCATTTCTTTTGCTCTGGATATTGAATTCCAGCTGTTCTTTCAGATCAGACAATAGAAAATAAAGAAAGAAAGCATGATAAGGGCAGGCAGAAGAAAGACCTTCAGGAGGAAGGTCTGCTGCTGTTGTAAGGAGTGTCTGATGCTATAATGAAGGATCAAAGAAGGGGGTGCCAAACTGTCTTTTGGTGCTTTCAGATGAGGTTTGTTAAAGGAGAGAAGAAGATAGAGCTCTTCCAGCCCCATGCAAGAGTTCTCTTTTTCTCATGTCAAGGCCCTGGAGGAAAGAAGCTCATGAGAGATTGAATAAAAATGGTCAAAAGATTCAAATCATGCAGAAATTTAGATATTGTGATAGGTGAGGATTGCAGTGTTTGGGGAACTAATGTTTGATTTTAATAATGAATTTGGGCACAGCTGAGTTGTAACTATGTCCTTAGTAACTTGTCCCGTGCTTGAAGACTAACAACTGCAAGAGCTAAAAGTTTCTTTTTGCTTCAAGCCACATATACAGACAATTATTTAACAAAGCAGTTTTGTTCCAAGTCTCGTGTAATTGGCAAAGGGAAGCAACTGTGATCTCTAATGCCCTTTAAACAATCTTTTCACCAAGCTACCTCTACTGGACTCATTAAAATAGGCATTATTAGTGTCTTGTGTTTTTCCTACTGATTGAAGAGAGATCCTTGGCAGTTTTTCTACTCCAGTCTCTGGGTTCTTGGCCTAGCTTGGCTTGCTCATGTCGAATATGAGTCACTTTGAGGAGTGATTCAGAATTCTAATTCAAAATATATGGGTTCTGTTACAGGGATGAGTAAGAAATTTATATCTAAAAATTCACAGTAGGGACTTTTTATGGCACCCAGATAGGAGAGTTCTTTAACCTGACTCAGAAGCTGAAGTTTAGATGTGTCTGTTTGTACCCGAGGAGGAATAAATTGAAATAAGAATGGTTAGGAAGAAAAGCAGAGTCCCAGCTGAAATGCTTCATTCCTTAGTAACTCAATAGCTTGAAATATGCAAGATTTGCAGGTTTCAGTTCACTGATGTAAGAGTGAGGAAAAACCTTTGTTATTCCTGGCTGATAAGCTCTCGTAGCCCTTTTACCTTGCTAAGGGATTCTGTTTCTTTCAGGCCAACATAGATTAGTAGTGAAACATGATATGTTTAATCTTTAAATACTATGGAAAAAAAATTCCTATATTTTTTGAGCAGTTTCACATGACACTGGAAGTAAAGTTTGTTTTTGTTATAGGAAAATCTTTACAATCATGTGTATGACCTATTTAAAATAAACTACTGTGTAATAGTATGACTGTATGTGGTGTGACAGCGGCCATGGATTTGCAACGAATCAGCCATTTTATAATGATATTTCTGTATGGCTTAAGTGCTCTGTAATTCTGAAAAATTTATGCTAATACAAGCAAACACATCAGTTTCCTGGGTCATAATCAAAGGATTCATAAGTAAGAGGAACACATAATGCAACTTAGAGCTGAGCAAGGGGTTGCTATCTGAGTTCCTTCCTATTCATATGCAACCTGTAAAAAGGGATTCTTAGCAAAGATTATGGTCTTGCTCAATTTTGTCTTTGATTAACATATAGCTGGCCAGCTGTAGCTGTGAAAACAAGCTATGCCACTGAAAATGATATTGTGCACACTGGGTATTGTCTTTACATGAAGTACCACATATCAGGAAGGATTCTTTTGCCCGGCACTTGGTTCTGTTGCAAATTTCTGTGTAAGATGTTTCAGAGTGCTTTAATGTCACGGTTTGGGCTTACATTAAGAATATTCACCTTCAAGGTTGTGGTCTGATATAATGATCAGTTGTTTCAATAGGCTGAATGCCTTTGACATTTCACTGAATATGAATTGGGGAAATACTAGATTTCCTTTTTTTAGTTAATGGTGAGACATTTAATATAAATGAATCTAGCATCTTCTTGTCTCTGAAGATGATCAAAATCAAGTAATGAAATACAGACTTCCCTATAAACTATATTTGAATTACAGTGCACCTTCTTATGCCAAATCTATGCATACTTGATGCTTAAAAAATACAAACATTAATAACTGTATTGTACATTATAACTTTGCCTGTGCTTAGTAAACAAAGTCTAGAGTAAAATCACAGAACTACCTTTTTGTGGCTCGTACATTTATTTCTGGGACAAAAATGTAATTTTCCCCACATGATTTCACTTGAGTTATATATAGATCCATCAGCCACCAGTACTAGTTTTTCACTGAATGGTCTATGTGATTGCTCCATAAGTCATATAGATGTAGTTTACTGCAGGTTCATCTGTTCAGGCATTTATTATAATAAATATTTTCATGGCTTGTAAAAATTGGAAATAACAAGAGGAGAGCTTTTTGGAACAGTGGTCCATTAGCCACTGTTAACTAGCATAGTTCTTCTGATTTCATTCATATACTGCCTGTGGTTTGAGTTTCATGTTCACATAGTATTTCTTGGAAAAAGGGGTGTAAAAACCTCAAGAAAATCTCAATACAGCAAAGTCCAACCTGGTGTTTGTTGTTTCATGCTGCCATTTCAAATTTTACTGAATTGCTTCTGCTGTATGATATCAAGGGAGGGCCATTCTCCTGGAGTTGCCTGGTAAAAGTCTGCCTGTGCAGGTTGGGAAAGATACCTTGCTTGGAGTTTCTCCGTGCCTTTACAAAGTGCCGTATCCTCATTGCTGGAAAGTGATTTTAAACTATTGAGAAGGTAAGTCTACAAAAGGAACTAAATTACAGGGAACATATCAGCCTTTAGTGACAGAACTAATTTCTGTTGGGGACTTTCTACTTTCCTAGATACAGTACCTGGAACAGATAAGAATTTAATTCTCCTGCTAAGGGTGCAGTTAACAGTACATGTAATAATTACAGCAGTGAAGTTAATGATCTCATTTTGTGCAGGCTTAGATACTGTAAAATGCTGCTAACTATTACCTGGATACATCAGATACTCGGTAATGGAATTTCCTTCAGCTTGTCTCTGGTAGAGAGAAAGAGAAACACTGAATTTTAGTGTTAGTAGAAGAATTGTATTTTGACTATAACAGCAAAGTCACATGGACAATAATGGATTTTTTTTTTTTTAATACATGTAATTTCAAGCTACTTATCTTCACAAATACTTATCTTATTCCTATTTTGGGAAAGTTAATTGTATATGCAATTCCAAAAAGGCTGTAGGTGGAATGAGGGAATTCCACAAAATTATGGAAAGAACAGGGAAATTATATATGCACTTGTTCATACTGGGTAGTTTATAGATTTTTGCTGTTTCTGATAGTGTATCACCAAAAACTTTGCAAAGAATCTTCCAATTTATAACAGAGGAGCTCTTCAATATTTAAATATTGTGTATCTATTCAAGTCCATAACAATTTTCTTAGGAAATAAACTTTACCAAATACTTGAGGGATAACCAGTAAGGTATTCAATAAAATATCCCTTGTTTTTATAATTATTATGTACATAAATAGTGCATTCATTAATTATGACATTTTAATCAAATATAGTGCTGTATAGTGTGACAGTTAAATGCACATACATCTTAATCAAAAACACTTCCCCAGCACTAAAGCTAGAGCTACAGTAAGAAATTAAAACTAGCCCTTTTGATCTGCTGATCTCTTAAAAATTACTGTTTATAAAATATTTCATTTGTACAAATCAAGACCTGAATCTATAAACCTGCACTTTACAGGTAGGACACACTTTTCATTTTGCCTTTTTAATTCCTGAGTATACCAGCCAGTAGATATCCATGGCCCGTTCCTACCCACTGTTGTTATTGCATAAAGCCTCACAGCTATAAATGGTTATGCTGAAGATGAGGTATGGGTCTTAGCTCAGCCTTGTTTGCAGTGGCTTGCAACTAGAACAAACAGAACATTCAATGATTCAGAAGGAGAACATGTTACATGATGGTATAACAGTTTTCTCTGTTCATCTAATTAACAAGATGGTGCTGGTCCATAACTAGGCCACTTAAGCAATACAGTAATAATATTGATGATGATGACTAACATAGAAAATGAAGGAACCTCAAGAACAGTAAATTAATGACTGCAAAACTTACTAGAAAATTTGTCTGGAGGAAAGAGTAATTAAATATTTTCATTAAAAAAAGCATGAGTGTCTGTACACATATCAAACATTTTTCACTTGCTGACTCTTAGCAGAATTAGGCTAACTGCAGTGAATTCTTCTCATCTTAGCTCTCCAAGTACTGCCCCATTAATCTGCTAACCCTATGAAAACTATTGCTGTTAACAGAAGTAATGAGGAAATGTTTGGTTTCCACAGAAAAAAATCTTAATATTAAAAAAAAAAAAATATTTTAATGAAAACTGAGTAATAAGTCACAAATACTGGCATTCATAGAGCTTTGTGGGGCTAAAAACTTTATCTAAAAAGCATTTAGCAGAAATATTGGTCTGCAGTGATAGGACAAGAGTTAATGGTTTTAAACTAAAAGAGGGTAGATTTAGACTAGATATAAGGAAGACATTTTTTACACTAAGGGTGGGGAAACACTGGAACAGGTTGCCTAGAGAGGTGGTAGAAGCCCAATCCCTGGAAACATTCAAGATTAGGCTGGACGGTGCTCTGAGCAACCTGATCTAGTTGAAGATGTCCCAGTTCACTGCAGGGGGTTGGACTAGATGACCTTTAAAAGTCCTTTCTAACCCAAACCATTCTAGGATTGTCACTCTTTTTAGATACAAGCTAGGTGGTTACTTTGCATGGTCTCTAAATCAAAGTGAATTGTGCAAAGCAATTGAATATCTTATTAACATGTAGTGATAATCTTTGACATTCACATTTCAATAATATTTTAAGGTAAAAAACAAAGGCTTGTTGGTTTGTGTTTTAAAGAATGGCAATTTCCTTCCATAACTCTGGTAGGAATGCTGGCAGTCTACTTTTGTAGCAGGTGATACTGTTACAGAATTTATAATATAATGATGAAAAGACATTAATGCTTGGAAATGTAGTTTGTAACCAAGGTTGAAAGTATAATCAATAAAAGATACAAAGACAAAAGATTATTCTAATGTATTTTACTGAAATTATATTAATACTAAATATATGTTTAGTGTTGGGTGGGATTTTTTTTTTTTTTTTAGGAACCCTGACATTAGAACAAAGACCCCAGGCAGGAGGAATTGTGTGTGCGTTATGTTAAAGCTCATGCCCCACCTGGTGGTTTTAAGAGGTGGTGATGTTGGCACACCAGTGACATCTGAACAAAGAGCTGGTTCGTCAGATCAGAGACAGTCCAGCTCTGAACAGCCACAATAGCACTGTATGATGTGGCTGTATGCCTGCATTGCTTGATGGAAAGACGATGACAAAAGCATCTGCTTTCCCCCTAGCTCCTAATGAGCTCTGAATTCACATAGAGGTCTTAAGTCTAGTGCTTTTGCAAATAATCTACTTTATTTCTGCAGTTGCTGCTACTCTACAGAGACACATTCACTAACCTTTCTGCCTCCCCAGTCTCCTTTCCACAATTGCCCATGTCCAAGATAGATTAATAATCTCAAACAGAATTATTCTACTAGTTTATCTGTGAAGCATATTTCACAATAGAAAATTATTTAATCTTACCCAATTTCCTTTCCAAAACTACAGACATTTTAATTTTTCCAAAGCCTGATTTTTTTTTTAAACTGAACTGTTTAACTTAAGTTCCACAAAAATTATATACAGACTTCCCTAAGCATACAAAAAAATCTAAACAAATAATTGCAAAACAGTAGAATGAAATATTTGAAAATATTTCACCAGCTCTAGTCTGAGTAAAGATGCTCAGCTAGAAGTGCAAAGGTGAAGAGAGATAGAATGTGTTTGACATACACCTGTATAAATCAGAAGTTACCAGAACTATTTGCAGGCTAGTTATGTGGCTAATGCTAAATTAAGAAACAATTTCAAGATATGCTGGACATATTCTTCAGGAAAATATGTTGAAAATTAATTCAGAGAAGTGTAGAACCCAATAATGACTGAATAATTTCAGAGCCTTGCTTTCTTTTATTTTCTTGCTCTTGATTCTAATGGTTTTTTAAAATGATTTTCATCCAAAGACTTATGTTTCAGCTTACTTGTGCTTTGCATTCAGAATTTAAACATTTTGTTCTTTTACTTTAGGTGTGATTTTTTTTCATAATGGAAAATATGAACTCAGAACTAGTTTCACTGCAAATCATTCATAGTTATTACCTTAATATGCTCTATGCAGTCTTTGCTGACTATTAAAATTTCAGGAAACATGGAAAAGTATGAAAGAGAGTCTTCTAAGCCAAATCATAGTGCCATATAATATTCAAATAGTTTTTTGGTGCAACAAACCCTTTCAAAATAAGGCTATTAAATTGTTTTATAACTTTTTTGCAATTTATTTCAAGATTGAAATAAGATATATGGTAAATTATGTGTCATGCTTGTTGTTTATATGTCATAATATAGTTTAAAAAAAAGTTTAAATAGTCGGGGCTGCTATTCAACAGAACTCCTATGCTACAAATTTTTTTTTTTTAAATATAAATCATATCTATTCTAGTGACAAACAACCTCTGTTTCTTAACATTTTCAGCGTTGGTGTAATTTCTACTCTTCTGTGTCCCAGATACCACAAGTCTTAACAAATAGGAAATAGGTAGAGGGTAAATATAGGAGCAATGCTCAGGTGATGAAGTTTGTGAGCTGTATGTCTCAGTCAAGGCTCTGTCTAACTCAACTGTCTTTAGCAGTGGACCTAAGCAGATAGTAAGAGAACAGTAGAAGAAGGAAAGTGGGATACTTTTCTGTTCTCTAAACATTTTTTGGACACTGGTAGGACACTGTTAAGTGATTTGCCTGCCTAGTAACCTTTGAAAATATATAGACCTTTTTCCATTTACAGTTATCTTTAGCAAGGAGTGCTGTTGAAGAATGGCTTGTTACTGTTTGCTTTGAGTCTTCGTATGATGACCTTTTTTTTTTTTTTTTTTTTTTTTTTTTTTTTAATTGGTCCGGAAGATGTGACAGAATATAGATGATGTTCTCTCCTGTTTTTTGGCTCTATTCTTTTGTTCCCAGTTCCCAGCAGTGATTTGCTTTTTTGCTGCCACACAACTATGTCTTCACATGAAACTCTCCTAACACCAACCTGGTTCTTGTAATGATAAACTAGAGTTCATTGTTTTATTTGTGGAAGTAGATTTATTTTTCCCCATGTGCAACTTTATATTAATCTGTAATGACTTTCGCATCTAACTTTGCCATTCCATTATGTGAGCCTCTCAGATCCTTCAACAGTCCTTACTCTCTTAAATAACTTCATTAGCAAAACAGCTTACCTCACTGCTTACCTCTTGTCCAGGTTATTTATGAATATGTCAGACAACAGACAACACAGGTGCCAGAACTAGTTTGAGCACAGGCTCTGGAGGAATTCCATTGGTGACTACCCTCTGTTATGCAAAATAGATCTTTACTTTTACACTCTTTATTCATATCTTTAAATGGTCCATTCATCCAGATGTCCACAAATATTTTTTCTTTTTTCTGTTTGTTTTTATATTTATCCTTTATAGTGCTTATAAACAAGTCTGAGGTTCCTTAAATCTTTTGAACCTTTTTATAAAACTAACATCCACATTTGCCTCCCTTCAGTCCACAGGTATCAATTGACCTTTAGTGAAAGGTTATATATCATCAATATTATTTTTTTCTTTCCTTGAGTACTTGTTAAACTATTATGAGAATATAATCTGATTCTGGCAGTTTAGTTATGTGAGTATTATAAGTTAGTAAATGTTAGTAATACATTCTTTTAAAAAGCCAGCATATATAAATATTACATCCAGCTACCTATAGGTCAAAGACCCAGATCCTTTCAACCTTATGCAACAGTGGATGGGATTCTAGGGCCAAGTTACACTCACTCAGGGAAGTAGAGAATGGTGTGTGGAAAAAGACAACTCCCATACACACATAGATACCCAAATCTAGAGGGAGGAAAAAATACGATGCAATGCTCTCCTCACTCATGTTATTATTGTAGCTCTTTAGTATGTACACTGGATACTTGCAGTTATTTTTAATGACATATAAATTGATACAGTAGAAAACTAGTTTGAGGGTCTAACCATAGCTAAGAGAGTCTATATTGACCGGTGAGGATAAGTTCAATTTCTATGCATTAGTCCTTTGATGGTGTCATTTATTGTATTCTAATGTAATTTTTTGTTTTCAGGTATAATTTAGGCAGTGAATGTGTTTCTTTATACATACACCCACATAGAAAGAAACATATATACATTGTTTTTTAGTTGAGAAGCAGAGAATTAAGTTAAATGGTAGTATTGGATCCAACACATTCTGCATCTAAATGCATAAGAGAAATGAAATTGCTCTGTCTTACTGTAAGTGGATTGTCTTCACTGTTTCATAAAGATGAATTCACTGTTTTATTTGTTCTTTATACAACAAAGCATGAAAAGCTTCAAGTGAAATCCGGGTCACAGTGGAAAAAATGAACAAAAATCTAGTTTATGCAATATTTAACTAAAATATTAATTTTCAAAATATTAAAATACAAAATGTCTTGTGTTTTTCCATAGGGATAATTGTGGGAGGGGGAGAAAAAATAAGTTTTCATTTACAGTAACTGAAAGTAAGTTTGCAACACTGGCTAGCCAACAATAAACTTCCTACTTTGCCTCACTAGTGTGTTAGAAAATGAGTTTTCTCACCAGTCAAGTTTTTGTAAAAAAAGCCCTATTTAGAAATATAAAAAGTTCATAGGATGCTGGATGATCAATAATCACATATAATTGTTCTGAAATACAACTTTGTGATTGTATTCCATGACTTTAAGAATTGGTTTGTTAGGATTCACTCCAGAGGTAGACTTTCATTCATTAAGCACAGAATGTTTGAATCTTGTCACTGATTTCAGGTTCAAAGTACTCCATTTTGCAAAGTAAGTAGAGACCGAATAGGTAAAACTCTCAGTAATCCTGAAGGCCAAGTTTGACATGTTAATTATGTAAGAATTGATGTAAAACTGTTGCAGGTGGCAGCTCTGAAAGAAAAAAACATACTGGGTGTAACTACCATAAAGGCAAAATTAGATCTGTAAATCCCTTGAAGCAATGCTTATTTTTTCATGAGAAACCTTTTCACAGCATGAAACTACTATTAATTTTACCCTGTGTTTCCATGTGTGTGTACATATATATGTTTGGATTTAAAAAATTGAATACATGTAGTAATCCCAAAGTTAAAGAATAAGGCTGGAAAGTTGGAAAAAAAAAATATACAGACAATATTTAGTTGTATTTAGCACGTATGTTTCTGTTGTTATACCAGTTGAGTGTCATATCCAAAGAAGCACTTTAGTGCTTTCTTTCTTTGTTTTATGTAAATTAGTAGCAGTTGTCAGTAAGCTGTAAACAGAGTGAGTTTACTTAACCTTTACTGCATGAACATATCATCAATTTCAAGACTAGCTAGTGGTTCTAATAAAAACATAAGTAAAGCTAAAAATTAAATTTCATGGAAATCCAAAGATTGATAACGTCTTTTAAAACCCAGCAAGAATCTTTAACTTAAGCACCTTAACCTATAATACTGCATTTTTAACTATTATTTTTTTGTGTTGGTTGATGTCATTTTCTACATATTTGTACAGTACAAAACAAAATGACTAGAATATCATTATTGAGAAATAGTATTAGTACCATAGATAACCTTCTTCATCAACTGAAAAGGATGTGCATGTGCTTCCTGTGTGTATTTACTTGTTTGTAACTATAGTTAAGATATATTGTTCATTCTTTGGGAAAGACTTTGGACAATAGAACAACTTATATCTCAAACCTATTTATTAGCATAAAAAAGAGAATATTTATACCATTAGCTGTGTTTTCAGTTTAACAGCTTACTCTTTTAAATGTTTGTCAGTGTTAAGTGACAGAAGAACAAAAATGATGTTTTACTCACAATTTCCTCAAGGGAAATTCTTAAATATGCAGAAGTCTCTTTGAAGGAAATGGAATATATAATAATCAGGATAATCAGGACCATATACAGGGCTTTGGACTTAACGAAACCCTACGTTTTCAGGATCAGTTCATGGGAAGGACTAATACAAAATATAGTTGTTCAGATTCAGAAATGCCATCTATGTAAATGTACTAAAAGTCTAGCCTAGAGTTTTATACACAAAGAACAGATGAGAAAGAAAAGTTCTCTTGTGCTTTGCAACTCCTGAAAAGAGAGACAAATAGCTGACCATTCATACTTTGGTCTGAAACATTCCCCACTATGTATAAGACAAAGATCAATACAAAGTATGTTAAACAGCTGATTAGTATTTCTTGTCTCCCTTTTCTGAAACAACTTTTACGTCCCTAAATGCTCAATTATCTTTAAAGCTGTGGAGTATTTTTTACATGCACAAGAGGACAGATAATAAAATGTGTTTTTAAATTGTACAGGTACCCCTTGTTCCCTCTGAAGTGTTTTCCTTCATCCTTCACCACCTGTCAGGACACTCATATAACAAATTAGATTTTAGGATTAAAGGGAAGCGAAGGGTCAGAAATAATGCTGTGCACATAATCTGACAGTTTATGCAGCCCAAGCTGTGTAAACAAATCAGCAAATTCCAAGTCTTTGAAGAAAGAACACAACAAACACTGCCTGAATGTATTCTGTATTTACTTGTCCAACTCAGCTATAAAAACTATTGTCTGTCCAGCAAATACCTAAGAACAAAAAGGAAAACAACATTCAGTGCTTTCTGGGCAGGTTGGTTTGTTTATGAACAGGACAGGTGAGACTATCCTTGAAGACAGACCACTGACTTGGGAGTCAGTTAAGTCTCTCTAGCAAGACACACCAATGCTAACGATAGGGTAGAAGACAGCAACTTGATAGTAAGCACCATGTTTGAGCTGACAGGAAGAGGCAGTTTCCCTCCCCTAACCTAGGAGGCAAGTGAGGAGATTCCATGAGGTAGCAGCCCTAGCAGGGGTGGAGGCAGGAAGTGAAAATGGCAGCAGTGAATAAATTAAAAGACAATATTGGGAAAACAGTCATCAAAGCAACACTTTATCTCAGACCAAGAGAACTGGTTCAGAAATAGTACCATAGCACAAAAGTTAAACAGTTAGTCTGGAGATTTATTTGGGAGTGCTGTTTAGTAGCTACAGTTCAGATTTAGTGTTTCCACCTTACAAATACTGATAAGCTAGAACCTCTCACAAATCACTGTGTGACAAACGTGTCAGAGGTTTTAAAAAAAACCCCCAATAATTTAATTAATAGGAAAAGCTGACACTTGACATTCTTGTTTAGCTAGCATATAAGTGGCTAAAACTCATGTGCTACAGCCACTTAAATATGAGAAAAATTAATGTTTGTTATTTTGCAAAAATAAATTTGATTGGACTTTCTTTGTCTCACTAATGTATCACATCTATTTTCTTTATTTTATCGATTTCTGCTATCAGTGTTTTTTCTTTTGTTTTCACAAAAGATACCAGGTAGTTATTTTTTGTGATCAGTGATATCGCCCCATAATTAGTTTCTAACAGTATTCTGTTACTGGGTTGTTCAGTTTTTTCTGTTTGAAATTCAAAAGAGACTGCAACCTAACAAAAGTTTCGTTATTCAGTCACTAGCTTATGTATTTGTTCTGTCTTTATTTAAAGATAAAATCTTCAAGTGCCTTATTATATATAACTCATCTACCAGGCCTTCAACTTTGCATGCTGTGCAATATGAGTTTGTTTCAGAAGACAGTCTTGTTTTCCCCTTTGCAGTTCCATGGTGGTTCTGTGACAGCTATTACAATCTCTTACATGGAAAAATAATGTTTAAAATGTACTTACACAGTTGTAGCAGGTTGGTTTTGGGTTTGGTTTCTTTTTTTTTTTTTTTTTTTTTGGTGAGATATGACAGAAATAAGGAAATCTTGAATCATTTTCTGCATATGCCACAGCAAATCACCTACAAACTAGACTGAGACACCTGTCTGGTTCATCCCTTTAAATGCACTTCCCTCAAGAGAATGTCAGAGCTCCCACTGATGTGAAAGGCTGCTCTTACTTCCAGTTGTACATTCATCATTGACTTCTTCACGCCTTCCTGCCTGTCTTTCTTCAAGCCTTCCCAGCAGTTTTTAAAGAAATCTGCACAACAGACACTCTTAACTCTTTGACACGGAATGAAAGAATAACTTCTGATGACAAAGAATGAATACTTCTTTCAGTAACTTATTTTTTTCATAGCTATTACCAGTTATTAACTAAAATTAAAAACGATGTCAATGAGGCTCAAGCGGCGGTATATTATCACTTGTGAACTAACCTTTAAACAACTTTGCAAGCAACCTCTGCACTGGGAAATGAGTGAAGGCTAAGTTGTCCTATAGAGAGGATTTTGAAGTGCTGTTATCTTATATTAGGCTGGTGAACCTTTTCACCATGACAGACAGGACTTGCAGAATTCAGACTTGATCAGGAAAGCAGTTGTGAGCTATGTACTGGCATCATGCATCATATAATGGAGAAGTAGTAAGAGTAATCATAAAAAGACCAAATACCAGTGAAAAGAGAATTAGTGTGAAATAAGTAGTTAAGGTGCACTTCTGCACATTTTTCAAACTTTAAAATCGATAACACTAGGAAATATGATACTTTTTTATAGTAAGGACTTGCCTAATTTTCACTGACTAGAACAGTGCAAACGATGGAGATTCCAAGTAAAGCTTAAATAATAAATAAAAGAACAGCAGTAAAATAATTTAGGAGAGCTCTTTTTGTTGTTTTTTGGCACATGTGAACAAAAAGATATGGAAAAATTCCTTCTAAATACATAATTTCTTAATAGCCAAATTAGGAAATAGCAATGGTTTAGCCACATCTGTAGTTCTTTAGCATAACATGAAAAAAAATAAAAGGGCGGGGGGAGGGGGGGGGGGGGCAAGAAGAGAGAGAGAGAAAAAAAATAGATATAAAACCAGACCTCCAAGGCAGAGCTCATGATCTGCAAAGCTTTTATTTCCAATTTATAGAAGTGCAGAGGTGATTTAGAGTACACCATTAAAAAGGCGCTATTTTGTTTTTCTTGGAGGCAACAGCAAGAAAATTTTTAAAATAAGTAAGACAAGCATTATTCTGCTGTTTTTCTTTGCCTCAAAGTACTATACCTGTTTCTGAAATTTACTATCAGTTCTGGAGACATAGTGATGAAGTAGCATAAGTAAATATCACGGTGGAAATAGGTCAAGGACTTGCTACTCAAACATTGCTCCATTATTTTTACCTCCAAATATTTGAAACAGCTATATTAAGCAGATAAATAATCTTATTCAAAGTGAATATGAAAAAAAATTACTATTTATGTGAGAGCTGTATTACAACACTGTATGCTCCACTACCCAGAAGGTGGTGGAGCACTGGAACAGGCTCCCCAGGGAGGCCGTCATGGCACCAAGCCTGACAATATTCAAGAAATATTTGGACAACACCCTCAGACACATGGTCTGAATCAGGATTGCCCTGTGCTAGGGCAAGAGTTGGACTTGATGATCCTTGTGGGTCCTTCCAACTCACAACATCCTATGATTCTATGATCCTGTAGATAACTCTTTCCACTTTCAAGTTAAGCACTCGTATACTTTCTCCATTCCCCCAGCAAGTTTGGTGTTGTGGTTGGATTTTGTTTGTTTGTTTGGGTTTCTTTTTTATTTTTCAGGGAAAATTACTTAGGAAGAATTAACCATCTAGAGTACTTTATTGCTAACTTAAAACATTGCATTTTTTCTTTGCAGTTTTTATGGATGACAGAGACATTCCAGGCCCTTAGAAATCCTACTAGGAAAATGATCTTTCAAAATCTGCTGTTGAAATAGTGCACAGTAAACTGTTGTTCATGTTAATGTTGTTCATGCTGTGAGTCTAATAGTAAAGCCCATCCTATTGTCATTACTGTGGGGCGAGACATCAATTCATTCAGCAGATCACATCAGAAGCTGATCTTGATCAACTTAAAAAAGTCAAACAGTCCCATCACATTTTTTTACCAAAAAGTAACTACATTTAAAGACATTATAATATTCTATGTAGTTGTGTGCTTGGATGGGAGTAACTGTCTACTTGTGATTGTTGCCAACATGTGGAGTTCACAAAATGATAAGGCATTTAAAATTTCAAATCCTTTCTGGCTAGGAATCAGTGTCTAGTTTAGGTATATGTTACGTGCTTGACAGACACCACTGGAGAGTATTTAATATCAGCCATTTCATAAATGATCCATTAGGGTCAGACTTCATGATGACTCCTGGGAGAAGTATACATTTATATCTTTGCCATTTACTCACTCAGACATCTATCCTGTTGGGAATTAAGAGCTGTAAATTCTCCAGATAGCTGTTTGTAGTCAGTGAGAACCTGAGATGACTGTGGTAGGATGTTGGCTGCTGTGTTTTCCAACCTGTCCACAGCAGAAGGACCTCACTTTCTGTTTCAGAATTTAATCAGTTTTGGTCATGGGCTGACTGCTTTGGTGAGAAAAGGAAGAACTGTATTAAACAATGTTTATCCTTATTATGAGACCAGACCCTTTTTTAAGTTTGTATTGTTGTATGTAAATAGTATTTTACCTCTTCCAGAATACATTAAAGCCACAGCCATCTTCTGTCATCTGTGTTGATAATTTGCTTGCTCCAGAGTGATATTTCTACTAATGATGAATTAAACCACACCATCTTCCAAACAATTCTGAACTGCAGAAAAGTTCATACTGAGATGCAAATTTCAAGTCTGACATTTGTGGCTACTTCTTGAATAGCCTGGCATTTTCTGCAGGACAAGTTGCTCTTTACAGCCTAGGTGATATCAGTCAATTAAAGAAAAAATGAGAGAGGTGTAATCACAGAATTTGCAATCTAATGATGCTTAACTCATCCAAAATATGCTAGATGAGAAAAATATTGACTATCAAAATTTAAATTACATTCTGTAATTCTTCTGTACATTCTGATAGAAACAATCCCGTATAATATCGGATACATAATTGTGTAAATAATTATAATGCTTGCAACTAAGTAAAAAACAATGAATAAGAAAAAAAGCAAGGAGAAACCTTTTAAGGCTTTTCAGAGATTTTTGAAGAAATCAATCAAATGGTGATCAAAGTTCATTGATGCTGGAGTAAAAAGGGGCTGAAATTATCAATGTCAAATTAAGAATTATGTAATTTTTAGCTACAGTTTTCCTATTTTCAGCTTGTACTTATTTACCCTTATGAACCTGTCACTTGGTTTAAAGGACTTCCTCCCCGCTCCCCTTTGGTACCATTTTCTGAAATGTACCTGTAGATCAAAACCTCTCTGACTTTCTCATTAGAGGAAATAGGAGGAGTTTCCTTAGCATTTCACTATGTAACAAGTTTCACATACCTCATATCATCTCCATGGGCCTTTTTTGGGCTACTTCTAGTGCTTCAGCACCTTATAAGGTGCAGCTCCAGAAATGACCATACTGTTGTATAAATGATCTTGCAAATAGCTTTATACAGGTCATATTTCCCCTGGAATTTTAGTAGATATTCTCTTTACTCGTGTGCACCTGCGATCATGTTGGTTTTTTTCAATTGCTTTCATTAACAGTCATGGTTATCCATCCTTAAAACCTTCCTAGATAGTTTTAGAGTGCTCATTCTTTTTCTCCATATATTCTCGATTTATACGTGTAGGGTATACTAAATATTTTTTTTTTTTGGTAGCTCATATAAATATGCATATATATGTACATATATATGTATATATGTAATACTGTTTGTTTGGGGTTTTTTTTTTCTTCAGGATTATATTGAAATGTTACAAGTCAACTATTCCTCTTTTACAAATCCATTTTGAGGTCTATAATTGAGAACATATTAATCTTATCATAGGTTAAAATAGTGCACAGACAGAAAACACGGCTAATGCTATTTTTTTATTTTCTTTTTTTTTTTTCCTATTTAACACAAATGGATCTAGATACTTCAGAAAAGCTGAGAAGAGGAAGACTTAGTTTATATTTTCCTGTCCATTAATGAATAAAGACATCAGCAATCTAAATATCCTGCAATCAGGAAATCTAAGAGACAAAGATGTCATAGGCTGCTGTTGCTTTTTTTCAGAATTGTATTAATATTCATATGAACTATCTCTTAATAATTAAAATAAAGTAAGTAAACTTTCCTTTTCCCATCAGGATGTTTAGAGAAAAGACATAAAGTTTCTTTATTTTAAAGATAAAATAATTGTTGTTGAAGATCAGCAAAGAAACTTGGATAGAGATACTATAATTGATTCAGATCTATAGGTTGGTTGTTGTGGATGTTATTTTCAGACTAAAGCAGTGACAATGTCTCTGTTGTAAAGATCTTATATTCTGCATTAGAATGCAAGTTTCTAGCCTGGCATGGACTCAGCCTGAGCAATTGCATTGATTGCTGGTTGCTATTTAAAATGCAGTTCTAAGATAAAAAAGTAATGATTTCTTTTGTCCTTACAAAGACTTGTAAAGCCAGAAAAAATTCTCTAATCTAATTATGCCATTTTTAGATGTATGAATTTTTGTTGCTTCCCCTTCAGTACTAGAACTGTAAAAGATTGCTTTGCTGTACCTTTTTCTGTTGGTATGCACAGGTCAGACATAAAAAGGTTAATTATTGATCTCAATGACAATTTTCCATTACATATCTAAGCCTAAAATAGATTATAAAATTGAGTAATGTCAGAAGGGTTTCTTTTGCCTACATGATCCAATAACTGGGCTGTACAGCAAGAAAGAATATAGCAATTCTATTAGTAACTTACTGAGAGGAAAATAAGTGTGAAACTAAATGTATTTGCAGCATATCAGAAAACTTATTTTATTTACCAGTGTATCTAATAAACTGTGTTTGATTACATAAAGGAGGAATTTCTGACTCATCTATAGACAGATAAAGGAGAAATGAAGTACACAGTCTATACATTGATCTCCTTCAATGACATGAAGTTTTTTGGTCAACTGTGTAGATGGTACAACATTGAAATATTTGTCAAATGCATCTCACAATGTTCTTCTAGTGGACATAGGGGAAAATTTTTAAGAAAGTGTAAACATTTGTCCATTTCCTTAAGTAAGAAAATTTTTATTTGAAATATTGATTTTTAAATTTCAGTGAATATGAAATTTATAATTACATACTGCAAAGTACATATACAGTTGACCCCATCCAAAAATAGGGTGTGTGTCCCTAGATTTGCCAGAATTATGTTGTTTTCCTGAATTGCTTTGACTTTACTAAAAATGCTGATGTACCCAAAATATAATAAGCAGCACTATGTTTAAGCTAGCATTTGATAAAGGTGCTGTGCTAAAACAGTGACGTTGAAAATAAATGTATTCTGTGGGGATGGTTGCCAAACAGGAAAGAGTTTGCATTTTGCAATGTGACATTGCATAACACTTCCCACTTACTTAGCTAGATGCTGATATAATCAATTCAGTTTACATCAGCTACAGTTTGATCCAGTGACTTTGCTTAGCCTGAAAGCACTACATAAAACTTCTAATACTTCTACTTTTAAAACTTTTAATACTTCACTGTACTTATTATTTCACAGAAGTGTCCAGGAGATTTCATTCTCTTTTTCACTCTGCTAGTAGCCTTTAGTGAACTGGACTAGCTGAGGCATGTTGCAAATTAGAAAATCTTAAATGGCTTCCTTTACTGTTAAAGTTTACAGAGCATGCACAAAAGATGTACCAGGGTGGGACTGACAGTTTTATTCTAAAATACGGTAAAAAATTGTTTACTACAACTAGTATGAGACTTTTAATTGAGGGGCACAAAAAAAGAAAAGAGGAAAAAAAAAAAGGAAGGTGGGCGAGACAGAGGGGAAAGCAGAGCCACAGAGACTTGTACATAATGGAATATGCAAGCCTAGGAGGTGTTATTGATCATAATATTGCTTTCATCAAACTGTTTTGGCTTAGCCTGCCTCTAAAAGCAGTTGTCACACTGAGTTCTCTTCTGACTCTGTCAGATCTCTTCATTTCATTAAGGTACTGCCTGCAAGCTAAGAATAGGGGAAGAATACTGCACTGCAGTTTGATTCCTTTAAAACCAGCATTGCCAGTTCTTTAATAGTGGGCTCTTACTGGATTGTTGTGCACTGATATCAGCAGTAAACCTTCCCTGATGGGGGTGAATGGATCACAGAAAGGTTCAAATGCACTGTGAGTGTTGCAAGTTCCAATGATTAATGAAGGTGGAAAAAAAAAAAAATCAAACTGCAATTTGCCATTTTCTATTTGCAACAACTATTATTTGAAAATATATTTAAACTCTAAGGAGATTTTTATGTACTTGGAATAGACAGTTATTTAGGAATAGCTGGTTTTCAGTAAGTCAGACATTTCTTCACAAGTAGTAACAACCAGAAAAGACTTTTCAATTAATGCTCAAGTGTCAGTCAGTTTCACAAATTTCGACCTCTTGCCCACAAATCTATTAACAAATGCAGGTTTAAATTCCTTTATAGCCTTGTGAGGCACAAAATTGTTCAATTAAGGCAAAAATATAGAATGGAAAAATATAGCAGTCATTTCCTAACGAAGTACCTTGAATTTATAGTTTAGCAAATTCATGACTCAGAATACTTCTCTATTACTGACCATCAAATACTTCCAGATTGCAGGCTTATTATTTAGACCAGATTAACCATTTTCTCCACTGCTTCATGTAAATAATTCACTTTTACTGTCATTAGGTGTATATAAAGAACTTCAGATAGGTATGATACATGTCAATAAATACATTGAAACATTACATCCACAAAGACAGGAAGAGTTGTCAATTTCTGGTACATGTCAAGAGGTAGAAATATACATCTCTCTTCCTGTTTCCACATTGAATAATACTGTAAAGTCCAATCTAATTTGCTGCCAATGTTTCTTTTTTTTCCCCTCTCTTGGTCTGACCTTTCTTGTATTCCCTATCTGAACTGTTACTTACCTTTGATTCTGATCTAGCTCACTTAGAACCATAGAATGTTGTGAGTTGGAAGGGACCCACAAGGATCATTGAGTCCAACTCTTGCTCTAGCGTAGGACAATCCCAAGATTCAGACCATGTGTCTGAGGGCACATGTTGTCCAAATGCTTCTTGAATATTGTCAGGCTTGGTGCCATGACCACCTCCATGGGGTAGCCTGTTCCAGTGCTCCACCACCTTCTGGGTGAAGAACCTTTTCCTAATGTCCAACTGAAACTTGCCCTGGCACATCTTCCTGCCATTTCCTCTGGCCCTATTATTGGTCACCAGAGAGAAGAGATCAGTACCTGCCCCTCCTCTTCCCCTTGTGAGGAAGTTCTAGACTGCAATGAGATCTCTTCTCAGTCTTCTCCAGGCTGAACAATCCAAGTGACTTCAGCCTCTCCTCATTTGGCTTCTCCTCTAAACCCTTCACGAATTTAGTGGCCTCCTCTGGACACTCTCTAGTAGCTTCATATCCTTTTTATACTGTAGTGCCCAAAACTCACCCAGTACTGGAGGTGAGGCCGCACCAGTGCAGAGTAGAGCAGGACAATCACCTCCCTCAACCGGCTGACAATGCAGTGCTTGATGCACCCCAGGACACTTGTTTCCTTTGGCTCTTTTCCCCTTAGTGTAACGCATGGCAAAGGTATGGAACAATTAAGCCATAGACATGGTCATATAAACCAGCTACTGGTGCTTGCTAAGGCTGCCAGGGGCTGATCTACTTGTTTCTGTGATATGGAAAGTTGATAAAACTGAGACAGGTTATTTATTATCTGATAAATATCAACAAAAAAATAATCCTTTTACCTTTTAATGCAATTTCAATTGAACTTTAAGCAGGAAAAGCTCTTTCAAAGTCAACAAACATGAAAAGGTGCAAATTTATATCAAGTTTGGAGTTAATAAGCATTAATATAAATAATAGTCTTAATATACTCTTTTTCACTGTAATAACTCAGTTGTTTTAAAATCATAAGTGAATATTGCATCCATCACTGAAACATTGAGTGATACATGACAACTTTTATAGAAAGCAAAGTAACAATGACATGTAAAGGTATTGCCAGTCTGAGTCAGAGTAGGAAGAAACAGGAAGACTTGGCAGGGAACACAAAGGGTGGAAAAGTATAATATTTTGTCATTAAACTTGAGCCAGATCATAGTCATTATTCAGTCCTATTCATATCTTCCTTCATGTGAGAACAGCAACATTTGATCTGTTTTCTGAATGTAACATCCCTTTAAAAATCTGATAGATCTGACAGTCTATTCTCTTAACCCAAATAAATTGTTTTTAAAAGTTAAGCATAAATGCTGTTTTCTGATCCTAAGTAAGACCGAATGAGAAGAGAACCCTTATTTTAAGAGTGACCTTGCAATTATCTGTAGTTTTTTGCCCACCTCACTTCAGCCTGTTTCCTGAATTTCCTTACAAAAGAATAGTGACCATGATTTCCTCTTATTGTACAAGTGTTTGAAAATAGAGAGAATAGATATTTTTTTCCCCTCCTCCATGTTCCCCATGCACTTTTTTTTAAATACAAAACTCAAGTGAAAGAGTTCATTATAAGAAAATTCACCCAAGCTCCAAATTTTTCTGATGTGTATTCAATGTCCAATTAGTAGGAAAGTTAAGTTTAATTTTATTCTCTATTTTTATATTAGACTAGAAGGTAGGAACAACTTATTTTACAGTGGACCTCATAAGACTGTGTTGTATGTAAATTGTTCAGGAATAAATCTTGGTGCCACTGATGTCAAAAGCAAATTACCCTTAACTTCAACAAGGATGAACAGCTCTTAAACTGTAATAAACAGTGATATTTATGACTTCCTATCTGTAACTTTGCTGGAGTTGAATATATGCATTCTGAGCTTTGCGTGGTGGTACTGTGGGCAACATGGTCCACCTCTTGGAAGTTTTGTACTTGTGAGGAGAATTCCTAATGGTTCAGCAAATCGCTGGCATAAAACTTGTGTATCGGCATCTAACCTGGTTTACAACTAATCTCTTAGCGCAGCTCTGTCAGTATGGACACTTAAGAGTTTTAACAACTTGTGCATTGGTTGTGTTCATTCTCTCTGACTAGAAAGAAGGACCCTCAGGTCGCCAACTAATCTCTTAGTGCAGCTCTGTCAGTATGGACACTTAACTTGTGCATTGGTTGTGTTCATCCTCTCTGACTAGAAAGAAGGACCCTCAGGTCGCTGTCCACTAGTGTCTCTGAAAGTCCTGTCTCTGGAATGGCCATGACTATCTCACATATAGCTTAAAGATGGCCTGTCTGGGAAACTCAAGCATTGAGGAGAAATAGTCTGTTTGTGTGGCCTGCAAAAATGGCCTTGCTGAGCTCGGCATGCAGTGTAGGCATATTCCCATCAGCCTGGTCCCATGATATTTACAGCTGGCCTCTCCAATCTGTTTGTCTCAATGAGTGGAGCACCTGGATCAAGATGCTTTTGCAGGAGTTGTAAAATCTGCTTTTACTGAGGGAGGAAAGCAGGACTCTTTTGAAGGGTGGTTCTTGGCTGTTGTGGAACTTTATTTTAATTTTTTTTCCCCCTCAGCTCAAAGGTAGTTGAGTGCGTTGATTTTCAAAACAAACCATCTCTTTTTGTCTGTGGGACAGGGCTTCACTGAAAGGAGTAAGGTCACTGACAGAAGGACTAAGCATCCCATTGGGTCCAATTTGGCAACTAAGAGTATAGCCTTTGATGCCTTAGACAGATAATTAGTACGTGATCCTAAAATATACTATTAGATATATGTTTTAACAAGGATTTTCTTTCAAAAAAGAATGAATGATTTTCAAATGTTATCTCTTGATTTATTAAAGAAAATATGTTACAGTTTTCAAAATACCTTAATACTTATTGTCTTCTAATTTATAAATTACCTTCTTAATTTTGGTTACATTAGAAACAGAAGAAAAAATACGGGAAAGAAGGCTTAACATCTGCATTTCTTCTATCCATCTGCTCAGCCCCTAACACTGTTTCTAGCAACTCAGAATTCAGAGGTTCCTTCAAATTACAACATTTAAACATTTTCTGCTTTATTGATTACTGCAAGTATAAAATCCCTTTTATCATGGAGACTATTCCGACAGTAATCAAAACCCTGTCATTGTCAAGGTCCATGACTAGAGGACAGAGACTGTGGTGTGGAAATATGTAATGCAGCATCTTCCAGTGTAAACAGGAATTAATCTTTGATGTATTGAGCACGTTAATCATTATCCAAATAGCAATTCCACAGTAATGCAGCTGGAAGAGGCCTGAAGAAAGGAGTCCATCTACCATTAAAGTGGTTATTGATTGAAGGTTAATGTTGTGTGTCTGGGAGATCACTCTGCATCCTTCTGGTAATCAAATAAGTGCAGAACTGACTAAACTGCTAGGCTAGCTGTCCATTTTACTCAATATGGGATATCAGCATTGATTGTTTAAAGTAATCCAGGGCCTAAAATATTTTATGCCCAAAAAGTCCCTGCTCTGTTAACTGGAAATTTTTGTATATTCACACTTACTTACCAGAAGATAACTGGTATTTTTTTTTACCTTGTTCACATTCGACTTCTATTGCTTATTGTACTTTAAAAAAGGTTCTACCCCCTGATTTTTTTCCTGTGAACAGAATAATTTATATACTATTATATGGTACTGTACATTTCTGTGTGATATTCATACAAAAAAAAAAAAGAAAAGAATGACAACGCTCCTGAGGGGTGGGGAGATGGAGGTAGCCCAGGGAGCATGCTTGAAGGAGGGAAGGTTTAAGTCTTCTGGGGTCACAGGCAGCAGCTATGGAGAGCCTTGGGGTAAGAGCCAAGCCAAGCAGCGAGCACACAGCACAGGAGGCACAGGGAGCTGCTAAAAACAGGCAGCAAATGTGGAGCCAGGTTCGCAGTGTGACAAAATGAGAAAATTTTCTTAAGAAAACAGACAAACTGTGCATAGATTGCTGCAGCCCAAGAAAACCACTGAGTAGCTGAAATGAAGGTGAGAGTGGGGGTGAGAACTCACACTGCTGTGGAACAGTGGGAACAGAGTTTCCCTTTTATTTCTCTTCTGTCCAGCTAGTCAGTCGAAGTTTTTTATGCTTTAAAAGTAGAAAGGGAAGAGGAAGATCTATAATCTAAGCACATAAATTAAGAGACTGTGGTCCCTAAATGCTCAAGGATAATACAGGAGTTAACATAGCATTTCAGAGCACATAAATGAAAAATGAAAAGCCCAATTAAAGTCTGCATAAAGTAGGTTGTGTAAATATCATACCAGTCTAGGCGTTGACTGTGTCAACTTGTCAGCTGATATTTCCTCTGCTCTGGTACATTCTCAGTGGATTGACAATTCTTTTCTCTGTTTTTCTAGCTTAAGCCTGACCTTTATTCCTCAAGGGCCAAAATGAATTGTGGCCCAATCTTCTAGAAACATCAGTATTGAATGCCTTGTGTGTTACTGTTAACAGAATGTGAAAGGAATTCTTCCAGAGAGAGAAATGCATGCAAACCAGTGATTCCACATGAATAGTTTAGTGCTGTCTTTTTATTGTGTGGCCTGAATGTGAGCTTTTAAGCTATATTATACTAAAAATAGTGGTAACTTAAAGATGACAGCAAACATTATTGTTTCCCCCCCTTAATCCTTTGTGTAATAATAACTAGACTGTACAATACGAATTTCATTTGCTGTGTACCTTTTGATGAGTTTAACTGTTGCATGTTATAATTCATAGAACACTAAATATTTGTCTGAATAAAAAAGCTGTTTCTATTTGCATGGTAATGAAACCTCTCAAAAATACTGAGGATAATCAACAAGCTAATGAGACTTTCTGAATGATCTAGGACTATATTGGTGATTCTTGTAATTTAGATCAAACACTGCTGATAAATATAGGAGAAAGTTCTTAATTGAAAGTAAACATTTAAACAGGAAAAGAGATAAGAAATCAGTATAAATCGGAGAGGAAAGGGAGAAAGAAATTCTGAATGGAAGTTACTCCAGCCAGGATGATTGCATAGGAGACAGAAATGCACTGCATTAATGTCTATTGATTCAGGCACAATGAAGTTTCTCCCTGATTGTCTACTTAGTTATATAAAGACTTTCCAACTGTCAAAGTAGCCATATTTATCCCTGAAGAAGTGTCTGCATTACACATCATCTCTCCTTTTGTGTAGTTTCTTGGTCAAATATCTGGTGTCGGATACAAATTTATATGAACAGCCTCAGAGATTCCTTTGCTTTCAGATCTCCTGTAAAACAAGCTATTCAGTTTTCTTCATAAGGGAACAATGTTATAAAGATCAGAAGAGACTCCAAGGAACATTTTTGATATCTGAGCATGTTCTCAAGATAGATGTAAAGTTATATGTTTATATTATGCTTTGTTATTTATGTGCATCTGCTATGTAGCATGAGTATATTTTTTAGAGCAACCTCAATAATTGCTTTAAAAGTAGCTTGTGTTTCGAAGTTCCTAACTTTTGACTTTTAGAATATTTAAACAAAGAAAATTACATTTGAAAATATTGATGCTAACTCTGAACTTGGCTGCTCCCTTCTTGCTGCATCTAGTGACTGACTGCTAGGACTTCATGCTTCCTGACATAGCGTATATTTTCACATGTTTCCTTTTCCCTTTCATCATTGCCAGTTGCCCCCTCTTCTCCCTCCTACTCAGGGCAATTATGGGATCATGCTGCCTATCCTATTTTTGTGTGAGAACACTCAAAGGGGAGAAAATAGTCTCCCCTGCAAGTGGTTGGTTGGTTCTGCAGCTGAACACATATGAGAACAGAAGACAGCAGAAACTGAAGAGAAAATGGTTGTGATGATAATACCTAGAAACTCAAAACAGAGAACATTATCTTATAGGTAATATTAACATACAAAACAAGTTATTATTATTTAGAGGAATTTTTTAATTTCTTTAACAATACAATGACATTTGGTAATATAGGAAAGCTTCATAAACAAGTCTTGGCAATATAGCATGTTAATTTGTAGAAGAAATAGGAGAAAAGTCTGGCTTTTAAAAATTATTTTTAAAGGAAGAGTTAGCTAGTTTTTAACATAAGTTTGCCAGAGTTCTCTTTTGTTTTCTGGAGAAAGTTTAAGAGGGTATTTAGAGGCCACATTTAAAATCTATTGAAGTTGGTCAGAGTCATTCAGCTAATTTGGACTCTGCAGTCTGTAAATGTTCTGCTGGAGTTTTAATATGTTGTCTATCTCTGTATGAATTCCTTCAGAAGTATTATGGTTCCTACTCTGCTCTTCTCAACTGGTTAGAAAGGAAAAGGAAACCTGGAATTCTGCAGAGGGTGTTTAGTTTCTTGAAACAGTACCTGTTCAGTTGACTCATTGTCTCTGTTCCATAAATGTATCCTGTTCTCTCTAGATGATTTTATGGCAGTGAGATGCCTAATGAAAAAGAGTAATAAATGTACTGACAAGTGAGATTAAAATTTGCTTATAGTTTGGAGGAGGAAAAAGAATGTGAATAATATTTTCTTTTGAAAAGAGTTATAGTCTCAGATAATGTTAATGCAGCTGGAGGACATGGGTCTTAAAAGCTGAAGTGCAGCATAAAGGAAATGGACATTCATTTGAATCTTAGAGCCTCTCAGGGCCTTTACAAGTATAAACTTGGCTATAAATTGACAACCTTGTTTGCCCCCAGGCTGTCTGAAATCTATGAGAAAATAAGTTTGTAGTTTTTTTGGGGAAAAAAAAAGTGCTTAAATGGATTGCCATTTGTTTAAAATCCAGCTTTGGTACTGTGTTCTGTGTACATACTTTGGTTATGGTATGCAAGGTGAATTTGAGCACACTAACTATAGATTTTCATAGCAAGTCAACCATGCTTCTACATTGCTCAGTAGTGACCAATTTACATTAAACAGTTACCAATGTGGGTTTTTTTAAAGGAAGTCTAATAAATAACTATGCAAAAGTTTTGCCAAAATTAACAAAATTTGAAATGCTAATGGCTTTCTTTAATGTGAATTTCTGCCAGTCTCTTCTGCTTTTCCGCACTCTGACACAGGTTTCTAAAGTTGTTTCGGTGTGCAGAATAAGCTTGAATTAAGATGTTCTGTTTTGTTATATTGCAGAATACAGGGAATCTCAAATAGTCTATCACCCTTTTCTCTTCTGGAAAAAGGGAAAAAAATACTGTAGAAAGAAGACTAAGGGATTTGTCTTGTGTGCTCAAATAAATACTCTAGTATAATCTTCAAGTAGCCTGCAAGCTTCTTCCTTAGGATTTAACCATTGTTTAGTAGTGAGGTAGAACTGAATTAACAAGGACCATCAAGGTCTTTTCAATGCTGGTACTTTCATGTATTAACTTTTTTTTCCTTTGACAATTTTCTGTACTTTTGTCCTCTGCCAGAAGCAAATCAGAAGTGACTTCAATTGACAGGAAGTCTGATGGCATATCAATAAAGAACAACAAGAGCACTAGAGGTTTCAGGTAAAAGTAGATTGTTCCCATTTAGATAATTCTCACTTGTCCATCAGAACAAATCTTTCCTGATTTTTACAGGGAGGTGCCTCTGTTCATTGGATAGGGCATTAGAGTGGGATACTCTTCTGTTGTTATTCTCCTAGGCTTTGGAAAAGTCACTTCCTCATTATTCGGAACTACAGATACAATTACACTTTGAACTTTATTTTTTGAGATCAGTAAATAGAAAGTGCTACGTTGATTAGTGTTATTTTTAGATTTTAACCTTAAACCTCCTTGAAAGTAATGTCATGTTGTATGTACTGTATTACAAAGTCTGGGTACTTTTAGGAATCTGTCACAGCATTTTATCTAGAAATTTAATAAATTCAGAAGGTAGAATGATTACAGATATAAGCAGATTATTATTTTGATTTTTTATTTCTATCTTTCTTTTCCCTGACAAAATCTAGTTGAATTTGGAAATCAAGTAAGAAGGCAATGATGGTCACCTTTTATACAATATAGATCCTGTGCATTACAGCTGGAACACTAACAATGAGACTTTTGAAAGTTCTCTTCGATATATTTAAGGCACTAGCTTGTAACTTGGTTAGCTTGGTTCTGGCTCTACAAGAGACATTCTGTATGAGTTTTGACAAGTTGTTTGGTTGATCTTGGCCTGTGTTACACATTTTACATCTGTAAAGTCATGATGATTATTTTTTCTGTGTGGTTTACAACCCTTGTACTGCAGCATGCAGTACTTGTAAATAGACGTGCTTGTAAATAAGAGATGTGCTTGTTAAGGACATTCTTCTGAACTGAAATAGTGCAAGTAAAAATAGTAATGAGACTTCAGGAACCTGGTTTCCACAAGATCATGAGGCAGGGCTGATTGTAAAGGACTTCTCTCTGAAAAGAGCAATCATCATAACAGCAATAAGCCATAAAATATATTTTACAGGTTGCAGAAAGTTTTCATCTTTAGAGAGATTTTTGTGGAAAGTTTCACATATTGCATTTCGTCTATACGGTTTCAGTCACCAATTGAGATGTGGAATATCAGGCTATTCTATAACTAATTCCAGGTGTCTGTGCGTTTTGCTCAAGGGAAGTTTCTCCTTAACCGTGAATTCTTGAACAACTTACATGAAAAAATAATAATTGATCGTAGAACAAACATAAATAATTCCTGTTGTGAATATCCCTTAGATTACTACTAAAAAAGCTTCAAAAACAATTTCCCCTGAGTATTTGCTGCTGGCACTAACGTCACCTTAGAAAATAAGTATGAATGAGCACTATTAATGTTTTCTAAGCCAGGATGAATAAAATCAATATGAAATTAATCTAAACTACTGTCCTTTCCCTTGAAATGCTTCAATGGCTAGAAACAAACAGAATTGTTCACTCCAATGTACTGAATTCCTGGGTAAGGCATACTGAAAACTAACAACAAAGAAAAAATATAGATGCAGGATAGTCTCCGTATCTCCCCATTAACTTTCAGTGATATGGTTGATTAAGTAATGACAAGTGTGGCTTCACTTGCAATAGCTAACACAGTGTTTATGCAAATGAATGTGTACAATATTTGCTATGCACCCCATAATATAAAATGCAGAAGAGGTTGGTATATTTTTCCTTTTGTAGCCTTCATCATCTTCATAGTTTCTTTGGCCTTAGTACACAAATTCCCTTTTAAATTACTGTCCTTCGCCTTCTAATACACACTAAAGGTTTAACTTCCTATTGCATTAGGCAGCTTTAATTTGATATAAGACTGGTGAAGCCAGTGGTAGTGTTGCCTCTGAGAAAATGGAAGAACTCAGTAGTAACTCAGATTCCTAGTTTTAGCAGTTTTACTTCGAGCATTTGTGCAACTTGAACAGTGCATGGTAGGAGTGTGAAGGAACAACAGGCCATCAGAATAGAAGAAGAATGGATGTAGTAGGAGCCACCTCTCAAATTTTGCATTCTAATAATAAGATTGATGTCTTTTTTCCAATTCAAATAGTACGGTCACAATTAGTCCTTATTATCCCAAGAAAAAACAAATGATGAATCATAGCTTCATATCCTAGAGTGTTTGTTATATAACACCTATTGAATTTCATTTGCATGCTTTATGCGTATACTTATGCTGAAAGCTGATTACCCAATTTCTTCTAAAGTCTTTGAAGGCACTGCACCAGCTTTTCCTAAAGTTTGCAAGCATATTGTTTTGGACAGTCAGGCGAGTTTGGGATTTCTCTATTAATTACTCTGTTTACATAAAAATGAGCTTTATATCATTTTTGTATTCCTATTATACATATTTTAGAAATTATAGAGTAATTACAGCAATTGCTTAAGCTGCATGCAGTGTCTAATTTAATTTAATAAATGCACTACATCATTTTTCACATACCATAAAACTAGATGTGTGAGTGAAGTCATAACGAACTATTATAACAGTATGAGCGTTGCGCATTTACTTAATGATAATTATATATAGTTTAAAAAATATTGGTATGTTTGTCTCTGTACATGATGTGCAAAGTATGTGAATGATTGTTACTTCTTACCTTACTACTTTATACAGAGTAATGCATGTTATCTTTTTCTTCCGTGTAGGTCATAACCTATACCAGTTTTAGTCCGGTAATATTAGCTGTAGTCTGTGGTAACACATTTTAGTAAGCCAAAAAGGATGGCCATTTATCAGACTTGACAAGTGGTGGTTGAATAATAACTTTCCTGTAAAGTAGGCGCTTTCCTGAATGTTTAAGTGGTGATGGTTTGAACATTACAGCTCACCAAACTTTAATTGATTTGAGGTTCACTGATTCACTGACCTTTCAGTGCCAGAACACACTGTGTTTTTATCTTCTTTTCATTGTCAATCCAGATGGATTTATAGTCAAATATTTGATCCTCTAATGCCCTATAGCTAACCTAGAAGTGTACATCCTGCTCAGGTATGTAAAGTAATTCTCTGACTTAGACACACATGACCTGTACATACCAGTGTTAGCTGTGTGTGAGGTACATGAAGCGTAAATATTGCTTAGTGAGGGAAGTACTTGAATAATGAGATGCAACTTCTCTCAAGGCTTGGTTGCATGGGTTAGGAGCATAGGTTTTACAGCTAGACAGCTGTAGAATAAGGATGAGATTTTAGACTATGGCACATGGTTGAGCTAAGGCAGCCTGACTCTGCCTAATTATTGTCAAAAATTTGACTGTCTATCTGAGCAATGTTTCAATTTTCCACTCATTCCTTATAGCCCTAATTTGAGAGTTTATGAAGGAGTTGTGGCAACTTGCAGCTATGTCTTTTGGTTCTTGCACCAGAAAGCTTCATTTTTGTTTTTTTCTTCTTTTTTTTTTTTTTTTAAGTTTTCTGGTTTTGGTGCACACAAATTGCCCAAATATTTTTTCAGCTTCTTGGGTTTTGTCTCACCTTGACTTCAAGATATGTAGACATTCCTTCCTTTTTCTTAACTTCAAGGAGAAATGAGAATAAAAGCTGCTCTCTGCTCCATGACCAAATAGGAAACATTTTAGTGACAAATACTTCCTGATGATCAAAAATGTGAGCAAAAAAGACGTTTTGTTTTCTGTTTCAGAGCAATCGGTCAAAAATGCTGTGCTTTTTGTAACACCATCAATGAAGGATGAAAAATTATACAGAATAAATTAAACTTTTTTTTTTTTTGGTAAGATCTCAAGAATTTCCTTGTATGCCATCACTTATGATTTGGAAAAGGCATTTTATGGAAAATTCTCTGTTTAGATTTGTGTAATCTATAAAAGTTTTTCTGGAGGTTTCTAGAACTTATTCCCCCCATGCCATAATAGGCATGGGGACAATAAATGGGGGGAATTATAGACTGTAATTTCTTTCATCTAGACTGTCAGGAGACTGACTTATGAACAAGTAGTTTCAATTTTACTCTGTATCCGTATAGAAGAGGTGATATAATAGGATGTTTGGAAATCAGTAGAAGAGATAGAAACAAATAGGAATAAATAAGAAGTACCAACTATATTATAGCTTTCCATAGCTGCTTTCTGGAGAACAGTGCAATCTCGTCTTCCTCTACAGATATTCAAAGGATGACATATGCATAAAGATCAGCCATTTGCACAGAAAACAAATTGATAAGTAAAAATAATGGCTAAAATAGTGAGTACTCAGCATAAAATAAAACTCTTATTTAGAAATTTATTCCTACAATGTGGGAAACTTTCTCCAGCTGCATAAAAATATTGCTTTACTTAACAAAACTGATTTAACTATTTCTGTCCACTCTACCAGAGTTACTGTCACTGCTTAGTGAGTTAATGTTTGCATTCATTACATTTATCATTAAGGGAGCCAAACGATACATGTGTGTGTATATATATATAAAGGAACAGATAAGCTGTAATAAATTTGCTACCTCTCTGCAAGTTAAAATATATGCATTTCAGATATGTGAAAAGGCCCTTCATATTCTTCCTTTCCTATGCATTAACATACTTTATCTTGAATTTTAGTGTTGATTTCAACAGCAGCATATTGAGTACAAGTATGCAGAGTTAAACATTGTGTACTAAAATTTATACAGGAGTGGTAAACAGTGAACTTCATGATACAATAAGTCATAATTAAAGCATATTCAATGTGCATCTACCACTGGAGAAGGGACCAGGGCAGGCAGTTTCAGCAGTCCTGGTCCTTCAGCAAGTGGCTTGGGGTGAGTTGAATCTCTGTAATGTGGAGATGGCTCATAACTGAAAGCTCAGGTAGGAGGATTATTAATATGGTGTTGGTTCTTATTGAATTGCTGTACACTATGGTTTTCACATTTTTATGTATGAAATATACCAAAGACAGGAAGAAATTAATGATGGAAAGAAAAGTATGACTTATTACAGTTAAAGGATTTTGCTGACTTTCCAAACTGTCAGTATGGTGTATGAATAGAGTGAAAAAGTTTGAATATATAAGTTAAAATATCTTTAAAGATTTGTTTCCAATTCTCTCCTTTTTCAACTACCTGATCTGGCCCATTCCTTGAGACCATCCACTTCAGGTAGGTAAATAAAATATGTTGAAAAATACAGTGTGATTCAGTGATGTAAACTATGGGTATTTTACAATTACTCAGTTTCAGGAGACAAAAACCTTGTAGCAACCGACATATTTCTATATCGTATTTGTAATTTTAAAGTCCAGTGGGAAGGAGTTTCTAATAAATTCTTCTTTACCTTTATACTTCTTGCTCTAGAATCTAAAATGACATGGAGGCTAGATGTACTACAAAATTGTTTCATATCTATAGTTTGCGCCATTACATATTGTGTTTTAAGCTTATGTGGGACAGGTGCCACAATAACACAGGTCTAGGTTAGTAATGGATTTGTACATGTCTTTTGCTAGCACAGCTGTGATTTTCTATTACACATAATGGTAGTATGCTAAATTGTAGGTATTCTATTCTGCTTCAAACTCATATATGTGTATGTATAGGTACTATATACGTACATGTGTAATATACAGATACTGCTTATATTTTCATGTATGTATATATGTACCTATATACATGCATCGATATAACAAAGTTTTTATTCTTAGCATGGAGATGTGTTGTTATTCACAGTGGGATAAATCGTCAGTTCCTCACTCAGGCAAATTTTTACTGAGTGATATCTAACTTAGCGAGACTTTACTCTGAAGATTGTCATATATATTTAGACAAATATTATTGTACTTTCTTAAGATTCTTTAAAAATGTAACATGTAAAATGTCAGCAATCAAATGATGAAATTAGAACAATTTTAAGGAATAAAATAAAGTTTTATTCCTTTTTATATATTTGAAATTATTTTCTTCAGTTCTCGAGAAAACAGATTGTCTGAGTTCATTTCATATGCTAGAAGTTCATAAGACAAATCATTAACACTTTATTTTGAGAAAGATGACACCACATTCAGATTTTCCAACAGGGATGCTATCCTGCTATATTATTTAAACTGATTTAATGAGCTATAACACTGTTTTTCATGCCAAGACTTGAGTTTCTATTCTGTTTCATCTGTGTGAGCTGGTAATGTGTCTAACAAATAAAACACTGTAAATAAATCTCATAGCCCAGCTTTTCTTCTTGGTGATAACAATATCAAATATTGCACTAAGAGGAATGCCAAGTCATATCTTAGTAGCCGGGCTGAAAGCTCCCCAACAAGCTCCCTTTTACATGAGCTTTCAGAAGCTGGTAGATTTCTTATAGCTTTTTATGTATCTGTGTTCTGTAAGTAAAACTGTTAAAATGTATGGGAAATAACAAAAGATAGTTTAGTCTACTCTCTTAAAAAAGTTGGAAGACTAAGATTTCTTTTCTTCCAAATTACAAGTAGTCCAAAAATATAGTGCCTTGTCCTTAGGGAATTTAGAAAAAACAAAACAAAGAAAAAACAACAAAAAACCTCACTAATATCAAAAGGAACTACAGTCTCATGCAAACAAAATTTGCCAAAGTTTTATGTGTGATAACTCCATAACTAAATCTATTCCCTGTGTGAATCATGCTTCATATAGGATTTAAAAAGAAGCAGCAAGGTCTCTTCTCTCACCAGTCTCTGAAATGCCTCAGGAAGTCAATGTGCATTCTTATGAGTCCTCTTTCTGTACTGTTCCTCCCTCAGTATGTTTTTTAGGGGTCAGGCTGTTCCTTTCTGTGACACTGCTGAGAGATTTTTCACAGGAAAACTGGCTACACTAGCTCTGCAGTCTTATCAAAGATTAGGAGATCATGCAAAAAAGGGTTTGATTTGTGCTTGATGGTTTTAATTTTGTCTTGAGATCTCACTGAATTGTTTAGATGCTTTTCAGTTAGCTGGGACACCTTTTATGAGTCCCTGTTTGAAGATTAGGTATTTCTACAGAACCTGACAAGAACTGGTACAGTTGTGCTACTTATTTAGTAAACTCCACCTGCTTGATAATACAGACAGAAAAGCTGTGAGTTTGACTTACAGGAATGTAGAGTTAAAGTGATGTTCTAAAGAATACTTATTGACACAAAGCCTCTTTGATTAGATAATTATGTCCCCTCTTGGAGCCAGATTTATCCTGTGTTGTTTGATAGTGAAAAAAGGAAGGCCTCAAGGAGACTGGCAAAATTCCCCTCAGAGTTTTTTTTTTATTTGCATCTACAGCCTAATTCCCTAGTAAAAATCAGAAATTTCCTGTGTATCTAGTAATAGAAAGCTGGAGAAGAGGATCCAGTCCCATACCACCAACTGGCAAGAGACCATTCCACAGGCTTTCCATACAAGAGGCCACTTGGACTATATAAGAGAATTCTAGTAATGCTACAGACACATCACCAGAAAACATTTGACTGGCACTTTTCCCACATACTTTTTTTTTTTTTTTGCAAATATGAAGATATTTGTGAAATATGGTAGTGTGCAGAAAGTAGGAGAGAAGCTGAATTTGCTAGTTGTATGGTATATCCCATAATTTAGGTTCCCAGATACAGTTGCTACTCCCTCCATGCCAAATGAGTAGTGTAAAAAAGCCACTGTATGGGAAAACTGAGCCTTTGATTCTTCTTACATACTGTAACGAGGTTCTCCATGACACAGATAAAACTTCCATTCAGTCCACCCTGAGCTTGGTGTTAGCATTGATCTTGCGTTTTATCTTTGATGTGCAATGAGCCCCTACAGCATGCTACCAAGAAAAGGAATAATTTTTAGGTTTTAATTAGCTACTGAGGTTTGATAGACTTTCCATTAGAAATTAATGAGAAAGACTCCACTCCGATCTCTGCCTGAATTCAATAATTTCTTCTGTGAAGCATTTGTCAAAGCAGAGGATGGTTTGCACAGTATAGTCTCCTGAAGTTAGCTTGTGCTAGGTCTAACCCTGTGTTAAGAAAATAACATGTTAGTTTAGCTAACTTCATAGGGCCCCCAACATGAGAAGGACACGGACCTCCGGGAGTAAGTCCAGAGGAGGCCATGAGGATGATCTCAGGGCTGGAGCACCTCTCCTATGAGGACAGGCTTAGAGAGTTGGGGCTCTTCAGCCTGGAAAAGAGAAGGCTCCGTAGAGACCTTATAGCAGCCTTCCATTACCTAAGGGGAGGTACAGAAAGGCTGAGAGGGACTTTTTGCAAGAGCAGGAAGAGAAAGGATGAGGAGTAATGGCTATAAATTGGAAGAGAGTAGATTTAGATTAGGTATCAGGAAGAAATTCTTTGCTGTGAGGGTGGTCAGATACTGGAACAGATTGCCCAGAGAAGTTGTGAATGCTCCCTCCTTGAAAGTGTTTAAGCCCAGGTAGGATGAGGCTCTGAGCAACCTGGTCTAGTGGAAGGTGTCCCTACTCATGGCAAGGGCGGGTTGTAACGAGATGATCTTTAAGGTCCCTTCCAACCCATACTGTTCTATGATTCTATGAATTTCACTTAAGTAGGCTTCTTTGCTGTCTTCCATTTTGAAGTGGAACCACCAGGTACTCTAAACCTCAGGCAGAGCCATTCTTACTCTCTTATTTTATCGATAATATTTACAGTGTTAGGATTTTAAGTCCTGCTTAGTAAGGTGGTAATTAACAGAGACAAAATGAAGAGGCAGTTGCAAATAACTAAGGTATAATAGATGAAAAAATCAAGAAGTGACTAAGAAAGGTTTGTTTAGGCAAAAGTCTGGAAAGAGTATCTTATTTTCATAAGAAGAATAGAAGTATTCCGCAGGTCTGAGATGAAACAGTTGCACTGACAATATTCCTATTAGGCAGCAGTCTCACTCATTCTATCTTTAGCTGAATATAACATTGAATGTCAGCATCCCCAGCTGAAATGACAGCTTGACTTTGGGTAGGTAGACACTTTGTTTCTACCACATTTTTTTTATCTCACTGTTCAGCTACACCCCCAGAGAGAAATTTTTGAAAAGCAAATAACAAAACATAAGGATTTTTTACTATAGAGGTTAGATTTGTTTTTATACTCTCAAAAAAATGTTAGAAAGATGTATATGCTTGCAAAAATAATTGCCAGTTGGTAGAGAACATGCTCTTCTCATCTCTTTGTGTGAGCTACCTTTTTTGTTTTGAGTTGCCCTGTATTTCAGAGAAGTATGAGACTAATGGAGAGCAAGGCAAGGTCAGGCATGGGCCTTAAAGGCCTCTGTTGTCACAATTTAGCAAATCAGAAGAGCTAGAATTAAGACCATGCAAGTATCGCCGTAAAAACTTTGCTGCCTTTTTTACCCTTTACCCAAACTAATCACAGAATCAAGCTTCCTTATTCTAATCTGTTTATAAGGATCAGCACAGGCAGTAAGAGCTTGGGGCTTGGCTTGTCAGTTTGACAATTTTCAGCTGTTGATGTACATGAAAAATCGAACTATAACTACCATGAAAATAATCTATATTAATTGGCAGTATTTTCAAGAGAAGATATACAGGATTGGTTCTCTGGTGAGTGGCAGATACGTATTGATTAATCCTGGGTATGTGTTTGGTGATTTTTATTTATTTTTTTTTTACTTCATGCATTTGTATTATTATTCCTATTTAAATAGCTATTAATTCATTTTACTATTTTCTTTTTCATATCCTACTTATTTTTATGAGACAAGAGCTGATAGCATTTTAAAAGTGTACCAAAGGAAATAATTACAAGAAATGTAATTTCTTGAAGATAATTTCCTTTTTGTGTTGTCATTGTTTGTCTAGACAGACTAGAAGAAATAATACTGTTCTGCATAAATGTAATGGGGCTGGTAAGCATACACCATTTAATATAGCACTTGGTGGTTCAGGACAAGCAGTTATAAAGTAGCAGGCACATCTCATGCAGCATCATTTCAGAATTAGATCAGGAGATTGGAAATCAGAGTTTCTACACTGTGATTCTCATCTTTCTAGGAGACATTGGAAAAATCACTTGTTTAATTCTGTAGGTTAACAAACTCTGTTAATATATGATATCAAAACAATATTTTTCTAGTTTACTGACTATTGAGAGCTCTATATAATTATTTGAGGTCTTAAGATTAAAGTCTTCTTTCCCCCCACCACCCACCAAGTTCAGGAAGAGAATCATTCTCTCTCTCTAAAATGGTTGGTGGTTATTCATAGTGTGCTCTTTTTTTACATGCCTTAAATAAGTATGGTTTTCATTAAAACTTCACCTTTCTATGAATCTCACTTCACGTAAAATTAGCATGTGTTACTAACGCTACAAGGGTGCCTTGGTCTAATGATCGGTTAAAGGAAACAACACTGTCCCATGTGCTTCTGTCTTTTGCACACTGTAAAACTAAGGTTGCACTGTTTACACTTTTGCATGATGATGGATGGGTCAGCCAATGTTGGTTGGATTAGACCTCTAGGGTGGCATGCATAATTTTGGAGGCCAAACCAGCCTTCGTTTAACAAATAAGCTATAAAAGCACGAAAACTGACCTGAAAGTAGATGTTACTATTGGAAGACAGTGGGGAAACCTTTGTCCTCCTCTGTTAGTTCAGTTGAGTATAATGGCCACCTTCTCTTTACTGCATTCAACAATAAGGTAATCTACAAAGGACAGGAAGATAAATATGATATATCCTATTCCTAGCACTGGACTCAGATAAATGAAAATAGATATAGACTTTACAGCTTCTGACGAGGAAGGAACTTTGCATTAATCTTGCCAGTAATTGGGTAGAAAGCTTCTCTGACTGTCTTATGTTGCTTAGTGATCGTAATGATAACTGGTTAAAAATAATAAAAGTACTTTGCAGGGCAGTTTACATTCTTGGTCTTATTTTTTCATAAGTGAGAATTGCAAGAAGTTGTGGCTCTTGTAAGGATAAGTGGAACTTCGGAAATTAGAGCAGCCCTGAAAAAGTCTGTCTGTGAGATGTAGCCTACTGGAGCTATGGTGGATGATCAAGTTCCATCACAAAATTTCATACTGGATATATTCAAAAGATTGAAGGGAACTTTTACTTTATCTGGGACTTTGGAAGGGGAAAAAAATCTAAGCATTTAAAAATTTGATATTAGCTAAAATCTTGTAATCTTTATTTAGTGGTTTGGAATTTACTCACCTGATATAAACTGATGTAGCTCCACTTAAGTCAGACAGATATGGTCTTTGAAGCAGCTTAGGAGATGATTGCTGCTTTAAGAATGGATGCTGGTCCTTATTCTTACCACTTTTCAATTTTTTTTATTTATTTAATTTTTAATTCTCAAAGTATTTCCAAGTATTAAATAAAGTTTCTCCTCTAGGTATTTTGGAGTGTATTGGTGAGAAGTATGCAGATATATCACCCTGTGTATTGGAATTAGAATGCTGAACCCATTTATTACCTAAAGTATTTTGTGGTCAAAGGGGAGAGAGGGCTGCAATTTTCTGTGCGGATTGCAGAAGTACCATACAGAGGAGTCTGGCATATGTATTAATCTCATCCAGAGAAACAAACAGTGAAGAGGTTCAATTCTGTGACAGTCTAACCATTAACAGCATCCCAAACTTGATTTTATTTCTTCACATTTTCAGGCTAAAAACACTGTGGCTAAGATTTATTATGTCATTGTCGTCTCTGCCTTTCCTCTGTCTCATCTGTATTCTTTACAGAGCCTATAAACATGGGCTGTCAGCAAGCTAAACCTGTCAGATTTCCACTTCCCCCCCTCCTCTGTCTGCTACTATGCTGCCTGAGAAACAGCCCTGCATGCTGCATCCTCACTATGATTCTCATCATCACATCTCATTCTTCACTGTGACTCCACACTCAGCTCAACACATTAGAAAAAAGGTCAGGGATATGAAAGGAAAAGAGAAATAAACAACTACCCAGCGGAAGCGATTGAGCTACAAGAGACGTGGGAGGTAAGATCGGAGCCAATTTCTCAGCCAGCAGCTGTACTGGGCATAAAGTATTTGCTATACAAGTTCGAAGTGTTTTAAGCTGGAGGGTTGTGTAGGGGTTTCCTGCAGCTCCTGGTTTATTTTCCAGCACAGAAGTGTAGTGAAAGGATAGAAAACCTTAGTTAAAGACAGAAAGGCTGTAAAACTTTTTGTAACTGGAGTAAAGATGACGGATTGGTTGCTGAGCAACTAGAAACCTGATAGCATGCAAGATTTGGACTCAAGAGTTCAATAAACATCCTCACAATGATTAAAGAACAAGTCCTATGTTGACTTTATGAGCCAAACTTTAAGAAGCTTTTGATTGGGGATGAGGGGAATTTTGTATGGAGGAAAAATAAATTATTGAATATGGAGCAGTAATATTCCTTTAAGTGGGATCTGCTTCTTCTTATCTGCTACACTGTCAATGTAGTTAGGTAGAATTTATTTAAAAATTATTCTGGCTTAGTGATATCCCTTCTTTTCTTCATTCTCCTCAACACTGCTTTGCCCATTTGTCACTGAACAGGTTTGTTTTCCTGATCAGGAATTATGGTTTTTGCCTTTATGCCTTTTTTTTTTTTTTTTTCAAGCTCTTGGCACTTTTCATCATAAATAGAAGATAAGTTAATGCTTTCCTTATTTACATTTTGAAAATCTATATTTAAAATATTTATGAAATATGATGTCAGTAATTTCTTTCAGCAAATAAGGGAAATAAGATAAACTGCTGAGCTTAAAATAGATAACTTGCAAAACTCTGTTCAGAAGAGTTTGGGACAAAGAAATTAGCTTGTGCAACCATAACGTTTTTTTCTCACAAATGATACTTAGCTTATAAGGATTTTAGTTTATACTTTTATTTATGTATACAATAATTGCTTAAGGATTTGATATGACCTCCGATTATGATGTATTGCCCAGCAAGAATAACTTCTGTCTAGTAGTTGTGAATATAAATATCTTTATTGACTGTTAATCTTCAGAAAAAAGTAATTCTGACTGTGCTTTTTGTGAGCACAGATTGTATATGTTCTGATTTTTTTTTTTTGCAGCTCATGATAAAAGCTTACTTTTATGCTGTATGTGTTAGTTAAGTTAAATAGAGAAGATAAGTAAACTGATTATTCTATACTTTTCAATAACAAAAAAAATAAAAAGCTCCTAGTGAAATTATCAGGCTAATAATAAAACCAAAAGTGTACAATGATTGAGAAGGGAAAAGGCAATTTCATGGAGAATGGTTGCCATGATGTCCATTAAATGCAATACTTTGGATGCAACCTCTGAATCTGGTGTTCCTTGTGTCACTGGCTGTTGAAAAGGGAGAAGGAATACTACCCTACATTTTTTATTTATTTCTTATTCTTCTCTAAGCATTTGCTATCTTGCTGAACCTGAAGACAAAATACTGGAGTTCTTGGCCCAAAACACTATAGCACATCTTAGAGACACCCATGGGAAGAACCTAGCAGAATTTCAGGACAAACTTATAATCCAGACAAGGAACTTTTGCATGTAAAAATAAAAGAGGACTGCTATATCCCTCTACTTCTGTGCAAGTGTTTGTGTTTTCCTCAGTAAACATCAGTGCTTTCAGTGCAATTAGGAAGCTCTTTTCTCTATGTTGATCTATGCAATGGAAAGATATTATGGAAATTCATCACTTTTGAACATACTGAATATCCTACCTGTAGGAGGTAGAGGAAGTTAAGACCCCTGAACCAGGTAACTGTGTTAACACATTGTATGCATACATCTGAAAAAGGCAAAAGACGGAGTACATGGAGTTAGGATGTTCAGACAACAGAGTTCAAAGTCGATCTGAAAAAGACAGAAATTCTAGATTAACGTGAACTGTGTGGAGTAAAATATGTTGTGGAGTATAAGAACCAAGAAAGAAAAGACATTAGAAAAGAGAAACACATATAAGTTTCTACAACTTAATCTATCCTGTCAAGTAAAAATGTAGCATTGTGATACAGCAGAGTTCAGGACTGACATGACTCGTCTGGCCCTAATTTGAAATGACTTATACTCCAAAATAAGGAAAGAAAGCATACTGGGAATTTCAAACTTGTGAAAAAAAGATGTTTGAAAGACACATTGCAGTGCACCAGTAAAAGAGGCTATAACTGTGAAACAATTAGAAAATAAATGTAGAGTGGCTCTACATTGAACTGTAGCAATAGCAACAGCAGTGGCAGTATAAAAATGATGATCCTACTACTGAAGGAAAATACAACATAGGTTAAGATCAGAATAATAAAATGTGGCAAGAAAATGAGAATATTTTAGAAAACAAAGAGGTAAGAAATAGAAAACTTTAAAGAGTTTAACTTGTAAAATAATATAAACAATGTTATCTACCATATCACTGCAAATATAATGTGGATTGGGTGGAGGATGAAAGGAGGAAGAAGAAAAGTCCAGAATCCAGTACTTCACTGTTTATTGATATACTATGAAGAGGAAACCTCCTATCCCGTTTGTCTGCTGGCATCAAATGAGATTATCTTGATCAGCACTAGACGAAAATAAGATACAAATGAAAGATTACTTTGCACTGAGATGTCAAATAGTCTTTTATGTTTCTCTACCAGAGTCAACTAATATATTGAACTTGACAGACTGAATCTGATATTTTTTTCAAATTTAAAGTCACGTCTTGGAGAAATGTTTGGGTATCTAGTTTTCCCTCTTGAAAAATATATAGTAGAGTTTGCATTACTTAATGCCTTGCTGTCCACATAACTAGTGGCTGTTTGCTGGTAGTTGTTGTTTGGAAGGCTACATTAAGCTATGAAAAGGCAGATATTTTAAAATTATACAGCTGAGAACAGAAAGGAAATTTGGAAGGTAGTCTCTTTCAAATGACTAATTAATCTCACCAAACAAACCATCTGATAAATATCATGAATGTTATATGGCAGAACTTGCCTACTCTTAGTTTCTCACAATTGCCAGAACTAGACTTGATTTGCCAGGTTGTACATCAAATTCCTGTAATGCAGATATGTAGTGGTAGATTTTTTTTTTTACTCCTGTACTCCTTGAGGATTATTTTAGGTGCACAGGCTTCACTATCCATGCTTCACAGCTCATCTGACTGAAATCAATAGTGTATAGACTAAGATAGATTTGCAAAATGAACAAAATCATTCCTTTGTTACAGCTCATTGAAATAGAAATCCACTGTTAAGGTGGCTGAATACAGAATTTTATGATACACTTGGAGAGCTCTTGCATTTATGTAAAGAAAATCACAATTACTTCACTGGTTAGAGTTCAGGTTTGTATATTGGGTGTGACAGTTATAATGCTTGGAATACACTCAAGTCAACATTTGCAACATAAGAGGATGTACCACTCTAATGATTGATGTGACCATTGACCCCTCTTTATTTTCTGGCAATGTTTACTTCCCATTTGACACAGTCTTAAAAAAACATTACTTGCTATATAGAATCAGGAAAATAATTGAAAGACATTCAGATTTCTCTTCAGGAACAGTTAGTACTCTCATTTTTTCAGACAGGAACCTCTTTCTGGGAGTTCTAATTGATCTGTTCTTCTATTCCAGACTCTGAGAGTTTTATTAAAACCCGTTAAAAATGTGAAAAGAAGGGGATCCAGGCATTTGCACCCGTAATCACAGAATCACAGAATGTTAGGGATTGGAAGGGACTTTGAAAGATCATCTAGTCTGTTCCCCCTGCCGGAGCAGGAACACCTAAATGAGATCACATAGAAAGGTGTCCAGGTGGGTCTTGAATATCTCCAGAGAAGGAGATGCCACAACCTCCCTGGGCTGCCTGTTCCAGTGTTCCGTCACCCTCACCATAAAGAAGTTTCTACTCAAGTTTAAGCAGAACCTCCTGTGTTCCAGCTCACACCCATTGCCCCTTGTCTTATCATTGGTTGTCACCGAGAAGAATCTGGTTCCATCCTCGTGACACTCAGTCTATCACAGAATCACAGAATGGTCGGGGTTGGAAGGGACCTCAGGAGATCATCTAGTCCAACCCCCCTGCCAAAGCAGGTTCCCTACAACAGGTTGCACAAGAAAGCATCCAGGCGGGTTTTGAACATCTCCCGAGATGGAGATTCCACAGCTTCTCTGGGCAGCCTGTTCCAGTGCTCCAACACCCTCACAGTAAAGAAGTATTTCCTTAGGAACTTCTGGTGTTCCAGTTTTATATATTTATAAACATTAATGAGGTCACCCCTCAGTCTCCTCCAAGCTAAAGAGACCCAGCTCCCTCAGCCTTTCCTCAGAAGGGAGATGCTCCACTCCCTTAATCATCTTGGTGGCTCTGTGCTGGACTCTCTCAAGCAGTTCCCTGTCCTTCTTGAACTGTGGGGCCCAGAACTGGGTGTTTAGTCCTTATTAATGGTGCATAACAAATCAAGTAGGGTCTTATTTTTACTAAAATTCATTCATTTGATGTTATCTATAATGCTATTTATTTAATAGATATGGTGCTAGTCCGACCACTGAGTACATTTGGATATTGAATTTTATTTTTGCTTTCACTTTCCCTGCAAGATTGCCATGATTCAAAAAGACTTGTATTCTCTTGCATGTCTCTGGAATGAAAATCACTGTCTAACATCATTGGTGTGTATGTCCTTGATTGTAGTGCTTCACTTTTCTTTTTTTTTTTTTTCTCCTCTCCAGCTGAGACAAACCAAACATTCAAATGAGATTAGTCCACTTAAAACTTCTTCCATGAATATGAACTGAGTTATAAATTAGGAAAGAGTACATTCTTTTTTATAGTTATATTACTTTTTTTTTTTACATGTCAACGTTTGAAATGGTTTGAAGTCATTTATATTTATGAGTGACCAGAATACAGTATTAAATGTATTTTCTTGCCACTTACTTTCATGTGCTGCCATAAGATGATTTATAACATTGCTTGCCATTTTATTTTCTTCAGGTCATAGTCTAACATTTTTAAAGAAACCCAGTGCTTGATGTAGTTAAAGATTTTAATGTTGCTCCCCAAAATACTACATTTTTAAAAACTATGTAATTATTTAATATAAAATTCAGGAATTAATTAGATTAGCAAAATTATACAGAAAAGAGAGAGAATAAAGCAATTTTTCTAAAGTGCAGCCAGATCATTTTATGGTTAGTCTTCCAAGGATTATGCAAAGCAGTTGAAATGCAATCTACTCGCTACATTATGCAGTATATTCATTATTTGTACTGTAGTTAATATGTTCTGGGCATTCTATTGCCTATTACAATAATGAGATATAATGACATCTTTTTTTAATGCACCAGGTGTACAAAGTGTATTATTCAGGATTTCTCAGGCAACCTCTGGAATCTAGTCAACATGGAGATATGCTTGCTAGTAACCAGAGATATTGGCACCCTGGTGTGTAATGTACAACAGCCCTATGTCATGTGGGAAACCTTATATCACATGCAGTGGAGAAAATGGGTTTTTTAATTGGGCAGAACAGGAATATATTCTTGATGTACCGTGTTGATATGGCCCTTGTTAACATGTTAGATTTCAATAAATATTACACAGAACTTACCACTATCATCTTCAAGGTATGTGTAATGACAAAACATCTTGACTGTTTACATACTTTACATACTTGTAAAGTACTGTGTACCAACCATTTTTCTAATTAGTAAATTATTTGTCAAGCAACTTCTTTGTTTAAGCTACACTTACTCTCTCAAAGTTTAATAGACATAGTTATTATTTATGATATAAGGACTGTAAAATGCAACAACTTCGAAACATCACCTTATTTGAAATACCTTTTTTAACCTTTTGATTTAAGAACTATAGCCTTTTCTAAACATTACTTTATTATTACTGAACAGTACATTTTTTATTTTGCTACACTGTTGCAATGCTAGATTAGCACATAAATAATACAGGGACTAATACTAAAAATAATAATAAAAAGGAGCCCTAATAGTATCGTAGAGTATTGCTTCTCCAGACACATTCTGAAAGAACAGATAAAAATAAAATCCACCACTGTCCAAAGCCTGTTTCTTTGTATGTATCCAGAGTGTTTCATTAGTTATAGTTTCTGAAATTGCTTTTTACTGTCTTTTTGTTTGGATATCCAAAGTAACTCCAACAAAAATGAGCTCGACTCAAATATTGGACTCAATATCAATAGAAGTATTTTCTGATTTCAGATTCATTTATTTTCACTTAGTTTGTGAATTAAAGGGGGAAATTTCCTACAAGGAATTTCTTCAAATGTACTTTTTTATTTCTGAGCTGTGAATGAAAGGGAATTCTAAGACAAGAAACATAATAATGTATAAAATTTAAAATTTAAGATTCTGTAACATGTCAGAACTACCTAAAAGACAGTGGTATAAGAATCTGAAAGAAACTGAATAAACTTCTGAAATGGGTGATTTTTAGCTTGTTTTGAAGAAGCTCGGGGTGACGGGAGTGGAGGGGGGGGAATGGAATACAAACTAATGCATTCCTTTGAAATATTTAGATAGTATTAAATCCATTACACTTTTGATGGGAAATAAAAGCGACACCAGTAGTTTACTTTAAACTGTTTCTCTGGATGGAATAATTGTTAACAGTTGTTTAGGCGTGTCTCCTTGAGGAACTGATATGACTTACAGAATATTTTACTAATGAATTACATGGATGGTAGAAAGACAGTTCTTCCAGAGTTAAAACTAAGCTTCCATAGTTGGAAAATTCACTATTTTATAATACGGAAAAAAAAAAAAAAAAAAAAAAGAAATCTTGTGAAGATGATAACAGGATGGATTGTTTGTAATTTCACTGTCTAAAGTATAACAGAGTCAGAAATAAAATTTTTAAAGCGCTAAATCTTTTGTTAATATCCTCTTGAAATACAAAAAAAAAAAATTGCTAACTATTAACATAAAAATGTCATTTTTATGCATTTGGATTTTAGAAATGTGTATTCTTATTCACTAGATTGAATTTAATTTTAATTGACCTACAGAATAGTATTAATTTAAATACCCACTTTTTTCTCCTGTGCTTTTCCAAATCTCTGAGGTTAGAAATGTTGCATTTCCTACAATGCTGCTTAATGAATATTTTTTCACTGAAGAGTATAATCTTATTTAAGGATTTCCCTTTATTTTTTGTTTTCTGGTTAACATCCTTTAATACTCTTTACACTTGCAGTCCAAATTTTCTCCTCTTTAGACCAAGACAAATCCAAATGAAAGCATAGGTACAGCCATTTTTACTCACTCTCAATGTCCGAATTAAAATTCCGACTGTGGGACTCAGTCATGCTTTTGTTTCTTAGTCCTACTCCCAAACAGATTAATTTTTGGTTTCTCTTTATTTATTTTAATTTTTTCTTTTGTCCTTTTTCATTCTCTATCAATCTTCTACCAATTAATCCCAGCACAAATACTAAGGTATATCTGTTTGCTTATTATTTGCTTTGCAACTAGAAGCCTGATTTTTGTGTTAGATTTTATTCAGCAAATTGTTCTATATGATATATGTTCATAAAATATTGTTGGGTTACTCCAGTAGGTTCAGATGAAAGAACTTATTATTTTTTCAGCTATTTTAATGGTTACTTAACCAGAGAAAAGACTTAGTCTGAGATGAAAAATGTATGGGTTCAACTCTCTAATCTGCCAGAAACACTTAGTTTTTCTGTATCCTATGTGTGAAAGGAGAATTTTATTTGTTGCCTCACAAAGATACTGAGAGCATTGATTCCCTCCAGATTGCAAGGCATTTTGATACTATGAGAAAAGGAAGATTGGACAGATACATATCTATTGATAGAACTAGATAATGTGCCTGTGATTTTCAGAAGCATCAAACAGTGAAATACCTTATACTCACTGGGAGTCAAACAAAAGCATTCATTTTTTTATTCAAGAAGGATTTCTTGAACTTTGATCTCATGCTTTATTGTAATATAATGGAGAAATAGTGCTCTTGTCCTTGTTTAAAAATAATGGCACATATGAAGTGCCATAAATGGTGGTTGTGAAGAGGAGTACTCTCAGAAAACATTGTGGAAGGAGACAGACATGTATGTACCAGACAGCACTCTCACATTTCTACTGTCCACACATATAGCAACTTGAGGGTCTGCATTACAAAAGTAATGCAGACTCTGAAATTCAGTGATTGGTTTCTTTCCACCCTTAGCTGCAATACCAGACGATAATTTTCTTCCTCAGACTTTAGTGCCTTTACATAGATGAGCATATGGGACTTGCACCTTTATGTCACACACTTGAAGCCCTGGGGTCCTCTACTGCTGCTACAACCCACAGCTTTCTAATTATGTCACAAAGAACACTAAACAGTTATGGATGAGCAACAAGAGCTGTTGCTACGAAACATCCTCTGCAAGGAGCTAGGTAGAACTGCTGAGTAAAAATGTTCAACAGACACCTCTCAATTTTTCACAGGACTAATAAGCAGAATTCTGGGTCGAAGAATCGCTGATGTAAATATTTTTGAATGGAGAATATATTTTATTTATCTCAATGAGCTAAGCCTTTTTCCTGTTTGTTTATTGTTTCAAGGACTTCAGTCTTCATGGCTTTTTTAATCTATAAGCAATCTGTTAGATTCATAAGTTTATGAACATACTTTGCAAAATACTTGAGTCTGTTAATGCTAATTAAAATTCTTCAAGTTTTACATTGTGAAAAAGGCAGAGTTTTAATTTAACTAGGTGTTAATTTTTAATATCACTGGTCCTTCTACCAGAAGCAGAATGTAATGAACTTCATCTTACAAATGAGTTTCTGTTTAGAAATCTTGTTGGCGAAGAAGTACTTGATCTAACAGTGTAGTCTAATACTTCTTGATAAAGTTGAGTATATTTATCTGTATGAAATTATATGGACAAGGTGTTGTGAGCTTTGACTTCGATCCAATAAGTCACTTTGAGAAATGGCTAATTCTTCAGCTTATCTCCAAATTCACTAAAAGTTTTGTGTAATCAAATATACCTTACTCCACCTATAAATTACTAACTCCTAAAGCAGTATTGACAGAAAAAGAAAGTCTGAACTTTAACAGCATAACCATACCAAATTAGGAATCTAGAAATATATCAGCCTAACGTATCGGTAATGTCAACTTTATAATTACAAGGGAAATAATGATTGATATTTCAAAATCACACCACTTTTCTACTTTTTAACTCTGTGGAAAGACTTCTAGTTACTTCATGGTGCTTTCAGTCAGTCTCGTTCTGACCTAACAGATAAATAATCATACAGACACTATTATAAAATGTTTCTTATCTTTTTCTCTAAACGTCTGTCTTCCCATTTTTGCTCTGCCTCTCTCCTTGATGATCGTGCAAAACTTTCTAGGATACAGACCTGTTTAAAATTTTGAGATCTCTATAATTTTGACATTTAATGCTTCTCCATATGTTTGTAGTTTTCTAGTGTAGTACACACGTGAATGTAGTAAATCATTATGCCATTGCTGTTCCATTCTAAATGCTCTCTGCATTGCCATGAACATTTTCTACCACACAGAACTGGTGACTTATATGGCCTGACAAGTTGTGCTACAATTTCTGGAGGGACTAGAGTAGAAAATATATAGTGTGAGTTGTGCTAATGTTATTGAAATGATTGTAAGTTTTTAATTAGAAATCAAATTTTAATTTAGTTACTCTGTTCACCCAAGTATATCTTGTGAAATTTAATTTATGAAATATTAATACATTATATAATTGAGTTTCTAGTGCTGGTAGATTTGATTGCTTGAGAACACAGAGTAGATCATTTCATAATGACTAGCTTTATAATCAGGAACTTAGTCCCACAAAAAGGTTTGCAGAAAACTTCCCCTCTTAATGGTATTACTGGTACTGGAATGGAGACATGAAGAAAAGTTGCTATGTTTGGGGTCTTGCTGCACAAAATATTTCCATCTGTGTCCTTGCTTTGATAGCACTGAAATACAGCATTTATTTATAAGCATTATGATTGTTTTTCTCCTCCTAGGCACTGTGAATCATAAGTAACTAGATGGAAGGGTAAGAGCAAAGGCAGTTGGTATTAGCAGTTCTAGGTAACTTCCGTGTTATTTAATTTTCCTTACTAAATACAGATACTAGATCATGTTTTTCCTGATACACCTTTTAGCCTCAATTTGTACAACACTGCCTGCATTCAGTTTGATTACTCTGGTCAGTCCTCACTGGGTTTAAATACATGTATATATTTGTGTAGCTGGTAGTGTGCTTTATAGCCATTTAATTACATTTATTCCTGACTTTCTCTGGAAGAATGGAAAACAGCAAACCTCTGTCATATGTTGTTGCTAATGTTTAACTTTCTTCTCTTTTCTGAATTTTCTCTAGTATTTAGCTTCAAAAAACCCTAGAAAGTTAATGAGCCTGCTGGATCTTCTTGTCTTTGGTAGTTTAGCCTATGATATAAATATATTTCTAATTCAGGATGTACCCTGTTGGCCAAAGTAACTGTGGGCAAGTCATTTTACTAAATATAATATGTTTAATAGTATATGCTTCATAAAAATAATAATAATAAAAGAACAATTTCCTTGAAATTATTCCTATGTGTCACAAAATATTGGAAAATAAATGATTTTCATAAGTAGAATATGCTGTCTGGAGGTTTCAGTGCTTAATTAGAAATTATGATTAAAGAAAAGTAAGTATACAAATAACATTGTGGCTTTTCTTTGTTATTTCACAATGAATTAATTAAATAATTTTTAAAATCACTTTTAATCTTAACTTGAAAAATTTAAGGCCAAACTTTGACCATAAGTAAACATCTGATATTCCATGTACTACAAGAGAGAAATTCACTATTCAAGAGACAATAGCAGTTTATAATACAAGTACTTGAACAGTGTAACCTTTGAAGTAGGACAGGCACTGAAAGGAGATCTGCATTTCTTCACATCAGTTTTTGAATAGTAAGGGAACTCTTATCAGAATAAGGATATGTTGAACTGGGGTAGGTTGATTTAGTTTTGCTAAAAATTTGCTTCTGATCTTCTATCTACTAGAGAGAGGGGTTTTGTTTTTTTTCTTCCCTTGCAGATTTTTATTATTGCAGCCTAACCGTATAGGGATGCTAATGCAGATTTAATATTTGGACTTTTAAAGAGACTAATTAAATGTGTGATTTTTCTTCATTATATTAAATAACTTTGTGAATGATTACTTGAGTTCTGAATACCTGGGACTGTTTAATAGTTTATGCATTTTAGATAACTGTTAATGAATATCTCTTTATCATTGATGAACTAGTTATTTCTTGTTTGGGAACTAAAGATATGGTAACTCTCCTTGGGTTTCCTACTTGCATTTGTTTACAGTCATTCAAGGTGATGATTACAGAGTCAGCTTTTCAGTCACCAGTTCCAGTAATATTCAAAAACACTTTTCATAGGAAACTGTATAGTCAAACACTATATATACATGTTTTTGGACTGAATGAAAATATAGTTCTCAATGCTACTTATAGGAATGCAGGTTCTCCATGGACAGGAAATTAATAATATATCTTCCAACATTCACAATAAATTAATTTTATGTCAAATTAAATTAGCACCATAGAATCCTAATAATCTTAAATACTTCTTTAGACACTATTATTAGATAAAAGGTGCAAATCACAATAGTTAACGAACCAGTGCTGATAAAGATGTAGCAGTAGCTGTAACTGGAAAAATCCTTCAGCTATTCTTCCTCAAGCTGTCTTCTGTCCTTTCATTACGTGATGTTTATACTGGTATTTGTAAAAATAAATAATGTTACCACCATTACTCTGTAAAGTTCCTAAATATTCTACTGTTTGAGTAAATATTCAGAGAGTCAAATCTCAAGATCTCTAAAAGGTTAAATAGCTTTAGTTCTCTTATTTTGTGAGTCCTAGCAGATGTAAATTTATAGGGGAAATTTTAGAAAATAAATATTCATATCCTAATGATATTTGCTCAGAAACATATTTGTACTGTAACATGAATGGATAGGGAGAGGGAAGCAAGCTAAATGTTTTTCAACTACAGGTTAGTCATTTTGTGAAGTTATATAGTTTATGTTGCTGTCTATGTCTTCCTGATAGGAAAAGCTGCCTGCCTTTGTGATTTCAAAATGATACTTGATGATGTTTGGCCAATAAATTATATTTGGTTGATGCTGCTTACACTGTAAATGTATACAGTGCCTACAGAAATGTCTTGGGTAGAGAGCAATGCCCTTGAACAGAGGGCTAGCAGCAGGTAACTACCATTTGTGCTGCCATTTGAGATGTATTCACTTGTCTCTGGGAGACCAAAGTTTTCTAGGCAAGTCTTCCTAGAGTCTAAACAATGGCATGGATAGAAAGCAGCATTCACATAGCTTGTGCTTTTCCACCCTTCCAAATCCTTGTTTTGTTTTTCTGGACCCCTGCCATGATGTAGCCTTGGGTATTAATTCCAAATGCAAAGTGCTTGATCTGACTTTCTTAACATTTTCCAGAACAACTGCTAATTACATTGGATGTGGGCTGCTATTGCTGTGCTGCTGCTATGTTCTAGTTTCCGTCTCTTGTGCTCTCATTTACTCCCCTTCTTGTTTGCCTGAAATGAAAGGGCTCATTTAGTGGAATGTATTTACCTGAAGAATTACAGTTTGGTCCCTTGGCCATAAGGCTGGTTGGAGGCATTTGGCACCGAATCAGTTTCAGTGGATTGCGGCTGCCTGTTCTTGTTGTATAAGGTTGCCAGTTGTAGTTTATAGTCTGTGTGGAGCAACTAATCTCTCTCTGGTGTAAAGGACAGAGCTGGGTTGCTGTATACTATACATTACATCTCATGCCAGCTGGAAAGATTGCTAGGCACTCTGGAAGCTTTTTTTTCCCAAAGTAAGGACTTTTACTTAGATTCTATATGTAGTTTTTTCTTCTCTTGATTATCTCTTAGCAACAGGCTTGAAAAATGTTAAGAAGATTAAATGAATAAATGAAAAAGGAGACCAATGGGAATTTTTTAATTCACTCAGAACAAATGGAAAGAGATGCGGCATTGATCTACATCTGAACTTCATTCCATCCCACAACTAGCCCATAAAGGATGGAACAATTGCAGATGTATATTATTAATATTTATCACAACTGTGTGGCTGTAGAATTGTTTAGAAAGACATGGGGAGGAAGAAATGCCTCTCTGGATCTTTTTCTTCGATCATTACTTATGAATTCAAAAGGAAAATAAGAGCTGTATTAAATAAAATTATAAGAAGAGTAAGTGCACTGTAGATTTAATCTATTTGTTCTATTTGAAGTCGAACATGAAAATGAGGCAGTGCAATGTTTTTTTTTGGTAGATTGAAATTACTCTATAAGAAAAAAATACAATCATTTAATGAAATACAGTGAAATTTAGCACTTTTTCATGTTTCTTCTTCCCTTGTTATATTTGGAATAGGTGAAAAGTAGTGAATTGCTAGTCTAGGTTCATGCACACTTGCAGTAAAACATAAGGATGGCCATATTGAGTCAAATCTTACATCCAAGTAACCCAGTATTCCATCTCAGGCAGTAAAAAAATGTGAAGGCCTAGAAAAGACTATAGGAAGTGATTGTCCTGGAGCGTATCCAAAGAATGGCAACAAAACTGGTGATGTGTCTGGAGCACAAGTCTTATGACGAGAGGCTGAGGGAACTGAAGCTGTTTAGTCTGGAGTAAAAGAGGCTGAGAGGGGACCTTATTGCTCTCTACACCTACCTGAAAGGAGGGTGTAGCAAGGTGGGTGTCAGTCTCTTTTCCTAAGTCACAAGAGATAGGATAAGAGGAAATGGCCTCACGTTGTGCCAGGGGAAGTTTAGATTGGATATTCGGAAAAATTTAGTCACTAAAAGGGTTATCAAGCATTGCAAGAGGCTGCCCAGGGAAGTGGTTGAGTTCACCATCCCTGGAGGTATTTAAAAGATAAGTAGATGTGGTGCTTAGGGACGTGGTTTAGAGACATTAATGTAGGGAAGACACTCCTTTTTGATCATCTCCAAGACCTTGAGATGTAGAAGGAGGGGTAGATCAGAGCTGCACACATTATTGAAGATGTAGATGGACCACAGATTTACACAATGTCATGGTGAAATTGAACCAGAGTGTATATTCTGGACTACCTATATATTTCAGAGACTCTAAATAGGTTTGTGAGTTGATGCAGGCACAATTTCTCCTCTACAGACAGATTCTGAACAAGATCCTGTTTTGCCTGTCTGAATTGCCAACTAGGAGATTCTGCTGCATGCCCTGTGTTGTGGTCCAGAGAAACTAGCCTTGGTGCACCAAAGATGAGCCCAAAATCAAACAAGTAATTTTGCATGTGTGTGTGTTTGTGGTTTCATTAGCTTTAAACCAGGTCTATATACAAATGAAATAATATAAAATCAGTCATCCATAACCCATCTGTGAACTTAATTATCGTTCCCTAATTTTTAAGATCTCATTTTCATTAGGTTCAGAGGGAAAAAAAAAAAAAAAGAGCAGTGTGCCCCCATGACAGAGAAGTGATTTGATAGCAAAAATATTATATTATAGGTAAAATACCAAACAAGTTTTTCGTTTAGTATATTGGCATGACTTTATTAATTTTACTGGGGTTTAAGGTCTTTCACATTGGCTGAAGACCTGCATCAATAAATTAAAGTTAAGTAGATTTTGTAGGAGTAAAATTACCATTAAAATAGTAGTTGTTAATGGTTCTGCAAATACTTTTGCTGACTCCATGGAAAAGGAAGAGATTGAGCCTAGCATGTATTTAGTAGTTGTATGTGTAATTTCAACCAAGAGAAGAGCTACTTAAAATTGTTGGAACAAATTTGAAGATTTAGGTATTCTTTTGACAGAATGTGAGATAATTTCACAGTTGACAAAATTATAGAAGAAAAAGACAACAAGAAATTGTTCTTTTTAAGGAAGCCTTTCCAATTCAGCCAGTAAAGGGCTCGGTCTTTTTAACACAGTGGAACACAATTTTCCTCCTAAGTTGACAGGTAGGTAAAACAAAAGCTGAACAAAGTCCTTTTATTTCCGAATAAGCTGAAAATGGTCAGTTAGAATGGAAAGCTTTCTCCAACTTTTTGAATAGCCTTTGTCCACTCTGTGCTTGAACATCCAGTGCTAATCGTGTTTTTGTGTTTTCTTTACTTTTTACCTCTAGAAAGAAACACAGCTTTAAAGCAGGTGGCAGATATTTAGTACAGTTAAGGGACATTCTTTATGACTATTTATTCCTTTGATCTTAACTGACTTGTGTATGAACATCTTTAATATAGGAACCAGTTCACAAGTTCACTGTAACACCAGTAATGTTCCTGTGTCTTCTGATATCATAATTTATTTTGTTTTTTAAATTATCCCATACCTTGGATGAATGTTGTTCAGAGAGTATCTTGTAGACAAAGAGCAAGCTCGGGTCAACAGCTAACCTTTCATATAAGTAGGAATGCCTTAAGTGAGGGGAAATTAGAAAACCAAACAGTTGACCAGAAGAAGCCAAAGTGATTTCCATGAATTTGTTTTTCACCTGACTTTCATGACTAATTATTTTTTTCAAAGCCGAAGTCCATAAGTGGGAAGTATAGTGAAGTTTATAAAAATCTTCTCTCTACTTATTAACAATGAAATACTTACTTGAATTTAGGTATGGATAAAAATATTTCTAAATCCAATAGTATATTTTGAGCTGATCTCAAGGACTGTGAGCATAGGCTTAAATGTTTTACTTAGTTGCTTGGAATAAGAGAATAATAAAATAAAAAAAGCATAGAGGAAGAATTATGATGATGATAATTAACCAAAGAACCTGTCTTTACAGGCTAGATGTTATGCTGCTAATTTATGAAGAGATAACTGAGCAGCAGAGATAACTAAAACAGTACATTCAGCTTCAAGTACATTTAAAAAAAAAAATAGTCTGTTGAAATCCTTACAATCCTTAAAACAAATTCACTTCCTATCCAGAGATTAATAAGACCATAATGCTATTTGTATGGTCATGCTTCTTAACTTAAGCAGCACACAATGAGTTTACACAGGCAGTAAACAATCTCTTATTAAAAAGGTTTTATGAAACCCTTTGTAAACTTCCACAGTGAAGTAAAGCTCAGAGGATCCATCAGCACAGTATTAGTTCTATTTGCATGTCATAAAAATACAGGTACTCGTTTCATGGAACCTGATAACTTTCGCAGAAGGAGAACAGGGTTGATATAATTAGAAAAGAAAGGACAACCAGAGCATTGGGGATTTACCAACACTGTAAAGTTAGTGTGACTGGTTACTATAAGAAGCTTTAATTAACCATTGATCACACTGAATGTTTTAATGATCACATATATATTATGATGTACAACATGCAGAACTGCTTGAGGCATCACAAAAAACATATAGAAGCCAGAGTGTCAAACATCCTATTAGTTATAATAACTGCTCTTTACCTACATTTATTATTTAATTTAGAGGTATGGAATTTATGAAGAAATCTGAGATTAAAATGTGAAGTACTTTTCAGGTTATGGAAATGCTGCAATAGCTTTAAACCTGCAACCTAAAAAGACAAATTTTAGTGCTGGAAAACACATTAGAAAAAAATGGGAAAGAAGAGAGTAATACTTTTTTATTATTTAAAATCATCTTACTGTTATTTTTTCTCATTGCTTAAAGAAGGTGACACAGTTGCAAAAGCTAGGAAGGTACTGTTCTGAAAGAAGGCAATCACTTGTTTCCCCTTTATAAAAGAGTTTAGTGCATTGGCTTGGAGTGTTTTATCTTGAAATAAAGGTAATTCGGGTGTCTGAAATGCAGTGAAATGAATAGTCCCTTATGTAGCCTTTTATTTGTGCTGCTGTGGTGGAGTCTGACCATAACAAAATTTCTTCTTCACACTTCCAGTTTTCTTAGAGCGTTTCAAGCCTTTCCCTAAGGGATAACAGTGAGTATGAGTACTCTGATAATTTTGCACTCCTTATTCACAGAGGAGAAAATGAGTCCAAGTTATTAATTACTGTAGTGTGCAAGAGCCCATAAAATAGCTAAAATGTTTATAATACATCTGATGTCCTATAGATAATTCTTGGTGTTTCAGTAGTAATTCTAGTAATGTGTTGTATTATTCTGTGTGTTCTTCATTCTTACTGTTGCACAAATGTAATCTACAGACAGTAGAACCCTTCACAATTCCGTCATCTTCTGCTACGATAGTGTTTTGACAATAGAAGACTAACTAGGTTGTTACCGGTTCTGCTGTCAACGGTACTTTTAGATAATGTGATGCTATCTGTATTGTGAGATGGCAGTCTTAGATAAAATACTACCACTTAGTGACCTGTCTATAAAATGACATAATTGAAATATGATTTACTATGGTAAACTGTTTTTGTTATTGTTAGATGCAAAATAAACCTATATTTAGATCTTTTGAATTCTTATGTCCATCTGTTAAAATATAGCTACGCACAAGAAAACTCTGAAATACTCTTGCCATCCAGAATAAAAAAAATCTCACAGAGGAAAAACTTTGTGTAATGTACAGTGTTTACCTTGTAACTTGGAGTTATTTTCCAGACTCGTATGTCTTACCTTAATTTAGAAAAACAGTTGACAGTGTACAAAACTACATTTATTTCAGATGTTGCTGAAAGTGGATGTGGTCTATCTTGATTTCAGTA
>NW_010303263.1:0-12493 GCF_000700745.2 Antrostomus carolinensis
GTCAGACATTGGAACAGGTTGCCCAAGGAAGGTGTTGATTGCCACTCCCTGGAAATGTTTAAGGCTAGGTTGGATGAGGCTTTGAGCAACCCGGTCTAGTGGAAGGTGTCCCTGCTGATGGCAGGGGGGTTGGAACTGGGTGATCTTTAAGGTCCTTCCAACCCTAACCATTCTATGATTCTGTTATTAATTTGGGAAAATGAGCAGAAGTGTGTAACTTGTGTGTCGAGGTAATTTTAATGTTGTGGTACCTTTCATGTTTTCTATAACGTGGCTGGGCTACTTCACATTTATTCTGTTTGTGGGGTTTTTTTGTTTTGTTTCTGCCAAGAATATTTCTGTATTTCATATTAAAAGAATCATTGTGTGAAATCTGTAAAGTTGTCATGGGAGTAGTTATCAGAGTCCAGGCTCTGGGTATGGGTCAATTTTTGCTGTTTCCAGTTTCAGGAAACTTGTGTTCCCTTCCTGGGCAAGGGTATCTCTTTCAACAGAAGGAGTGTAAAGCTGGACCCCAGCTCTAAGTCCAGATGGTGATGATTACACAAAGCTACCAGGACACAGAAATTGCATTCCCCTCAGACGTGTATATCATGTGCCTGCATCTTTTAAAGTCTGAGTTTTGACCTGGTCTAGATCCTAGCCAATACTTCTTTTTTATTTTCAGATATAACATACATGCAACACAGGAAAACTTATTAAATTCTTGCACCACCAAGTGTAATTTTCCCTGCAGTGGCTGCAGAGCTCCATGAATGTTACAACACGTGAGTCCCAGTAAAGAAAAGACACTGTTATTTCTCAGCAACACCACCACAACAGATTTACCTTTCCACTCCAGCTTGTATATTGGTATTCCATTTTCCCAGCACATCTATATCATGTTTCAAGTGCATGTTCAAACCCATAACTGTCATGTCCACAAGGCTTAGGTTATCCTTGAGCTTACCAGGAGGCAAGATCCTCTTGAGAGCTGACCTGAATGTGTCCAGGCTCTGATGCAATGGGTCAGGCAGTCTGTCTGTCCCATGTCCCACCTGCTCTTGCATTCTCATCACAAGGCAGACATCCATCAAAGGTGGGATCCATCCTACAAGCTTCCAAAAGCTACGTGCTCTCACAACAGGTGAGAATTTTCAAAAATCTTTCTCAAGCTGCTCTACAATTGCACTGTATTCCCAGTGACCAGAAAACACCTTGGTTTCAGTCTGCTCCTCTGCTTGGCCTCACAAAGGGTAACCCTTAGTAGAAAAACAGAAAGACACGAGGCTTCCTCCTATTCAAGTGCGTACAACAGACCTCTTACCCTGAGTAAGAGCAGAGGTGAGCTCAGACTCCCACCCTGAACACCATACGTTTTCAAAACTGTGGAGGTCTGGCTCCTCACTCATTTCTCAAGAATTCATTCCCCTTCACACAGAGCTAACAAAATTAGATACAGTCATTGCATTAAAAATCAGATACAATCAGGCCTCATGCTATTTACCCCCCCACACACACCCACCCAGTTCCTATCTCTTAAGACCATCCTTTTCTTCTCATTCAGGCAGCCTGGTTATATATACCCTGTTTAAATGATAACCTCATCCACTCACTATGTAATGTAATCTGTAGCATTTTTCTCTTCTTAAAAGGGCCCAGCCTTTTTTTCTACAAAAATCTAGTGTTTCCAGATACCATAGAAGTCTTCCAAGGGAGAGGTTTGCAGTTGTACCAATTCCAGAAAGTCTTATGTAAAAAATCCCCAATTGCAATAATGGGGGCAATAGCCAAGTTAGATACAACTGGTCCTGACTCTGCCTCAGCAGGGCATCACTTGGCAACTTTTTACATAAAGGTGAAAATAAAACCAAGAAATTGTTTCATGCTTGACCTTTATCTCATGTTGCCATCTAAAATCCTCTTTTCTTCTGTCATAAAAAATAAGGTAGCACTGAAATATTAAAATAAAATCAGCTATTTGTGTGAATAATTGTGGAGATTGTAATTTTCAATTATTCAGAGTTATTCGATCAATTTAATATTTAAACTCAAACCATTAGGACAAGGAGGATAGCATAGCCACATTATGTTCCATTTTGTTGTTTCACTTTCAATTCCTAAAGCAATTGAATATACACAAGTCTTAAAATAGCAGTGAAAGTGATTGCATGATTAAAAATGTAAGGGTCTCTTTTATGCTAAGACTTTTGCTAGGAAGAAGTGGTTCATGAATATTAAAATACACACTAGTTAAATAACAAAAGCAACAACAAAACCAACACTAATAACAGCAATCAATATTTCCAGGGGCAAATGTTTTCTGAAGTTACTGATTTTTAAAAAAAAATCCATTCAAAATATTGTTCTTTAGAAAATATTTAATTATGAAATTCTAGAGAAAATCTTAGTTTGAGAGTGGTGGTGTTTTTTATATGGGAAAAGAGAAATAAAAAATATATATTAATGGTATTTTGATCTTTCATTTTCCCCCTAAATATATAAAAAGTTATTTAAAAAAAAAACTTTTGAGGTTGCTAAGTGGATATTTGTAATTTCTCCCCCTCCATTTATCTTTAATTTCTTTTTCTTTCTTTTTTTTTCTTTCCTTCTCTATCTAATTCTTATTTATTCAGTATGTTATTTTTATTCTCTTTTCACAGTAAATAAAAGTGAAAGAAAAATCAAACATTTGTTTACTAGGAAAAAAAAAGGATTATTATAGGGAATTTTTTTTCATTCCAAAATACTTAAGATAATACTACTACAACTATTTCAGTGAGCTTATGTCATAACTGTCCTATTATACAGTAACTCCTAATTAAATTCATTGACTATAGCTTTTCAGTACTACCTCACAACTGATATTTACATTTCAAACCCTGAAAAAACATACATTATTTAAATATATAATATATTTACTCTCTTCACTGCACAGTAAAGTTCACATAACTTATTGCCAAGTGTGTTTCTTTAAGGATTTGTTTGGGATTGTTACAGTAACTTCATTTTTTATTGAATACTATAGTGAATAACTATGTAAAACCTGCATGTTTTGTTAGCATTAAAGCTAAGGCTGCCTCCAGGCACTGTTCACTTATGCATCATCCTTTACTTAATTTCTCTGTTTTAATTTGTAAACTGTCTCTGAGCTGGAATGCACATTTTTCATGTAGGTTTGTTTCACTGGTATTAAGAATCTATCTCATTCTCCTGAGTATATGGCTTACTTTATAATAGGTGCAGAGCAACAGAGTTTATTAAATTGCAGTAATACACCTTGCATGTTTCATAAGAGCACAAGAATTCAGTTTAAATGAGGTTTTTAATTTTGTGTGTCTTGTGCCTAAAATGACAATTGAGCTGACTTACTAGATATAAAATGATCAGTCTGCTGGTCAACTTTCTTAATTGTGTCCTTTTATTCCCTTTCAAGACTTTGCCATCTTAAGAGCCTTGTACAGAACCAGAACATCATTTGAGTCCATGAACTCTCCTTAAAGAAACTGCACCACTGGCACAAGGTTATTACTGCAAACATAGTCTTAGCAAGCTGATTACCTTTCACTTTCTTTTATACCCACTAAATGGCACGTGATGGCAACACAACTATTAAATCCTTAGAAGTTGTCTGGTCTCCACAAAATGATAGGTTTCACCTGGAAAAGAAAAAAAAAACAAAACAGAAAATCATCATGCTCTGAGTGTGTCATTAATGTCGGGTTTGATTCTTGTTCAGTGAGAAAAGTTACATGCAGTCATTTGGTACCTGATAAGAGAAGTAATTTATCCTGAAATATACATATTTCTGGTGGAAGTTAGTGATGTCTTTTCTGATGCCTATGTTGCCGACTGAGTATTTGAATGCCAGAGTTGCAAAATACCTTCTTCTATCAGAAATTTCCTAAGATATTTGACTCAAAATCATCACATTTTTTTTTTGTAACTAGAGACAGAAGGGCAGTGAGGTGGGAGTGAAAGAACCAGGTTTTTGTTATTAAAGGTCTAATAACATCTCATTAGACATTAAAAGTTATATTGAAGTCTCTTCCTAAAAGACATTACTTCTCATTTGCAGGTATAAAATGTTCAGTTTGCTGGTCACCACATTTTAATCCTGTGCTTTTACCTCCTTTCAAGATTTTATTGTGTTAAACATCTTGTGCAGAACTACATAATTCCATGAACACCACTGAAGCTTCCTGGATAGTTTTTCAAGATATTTTGTCAAAATTGTAGTATTGTAGCAAAAGTAATGTACTGGGTGAAGCTGTAATTTTGGACTGCAGATCACAACATCAAAATTCAGGCTTATGCAAACACATCAATTAGGCAATTTTTATTCTTTATTGATTATATACTAGACTCTCCAGCTGTTTTAAGAAGGAAAATTTCAAAATTGAGAGAAATTATAAATGAAGTTTAGTGATGGACAGTTAGGAAAAAAAACAGGAGTTAAAATTAGGAATTTTTCATTAAAGGGCATGCACAGAATCACAGAATGTTAGGGATCGGAGGGGACCTTGAAAGTTCATCTAGTCCAACCCCCCTGCCAGAGCAGGATCACCTACAGTAGGTCACATAGGAACATTTCCAGGTGGGTTTTGAATGTCTCCAGAGAAGGAGACTCCACAACCTCTCTGGGCAGCCTGTTCCAGTGCTCCGTCACTCTCACAGTGAAAAAGTTTTTCCTTATGTTTACATGGAACCTCCTGTGTTCCAGCTTGCACCTGTTGCCCGTTGTCCTACCGTTGGAAATGACTGAGAAGAGCCTGGCTCCATCCCCCTGATATTCACCCTTTACATATTTATAAACATTAATGAAGTAACCCCTCAGTCTTTCAAGCAGTTCCCTGTCCTTCTTGAACTGTGAGGCCCAGAACTGGACACAATATTCCAGATGCAGCCTCACCAGGGCAGAGTAGAGGGAGAGGAGAACCTCTCTCGACCTACTAACCACACCCCTTCTAATGCACCCCAGAATACCATTGGTCTTCTTGACCATGAGGGCACAGTGCTGGCTCATGGTCATCCTGCTGTCCACCAGGACCCCCAGCTCCATTTCCCCTATGCTGCTCTCCCACAGGTCTGTCCCCAACCCATACTAGTACATGGGGTTGTTCTTTCCCAGATGCAAGACTCTACACTTGCCCTTGTATTTAATTAAATTTCTCCCCACCCAACTCTCCAGCCTGTCCACGTCTGGCTGGATGGCAGCACAGCCTTCTGATGTGTCAGCCACTCCTCCCAGCTTTGTATCATCAGCAAACTTGCTGACAGTGCACTCTGTTCCCTCATCCAGGTCATTGATGAATATATTGAATAGTACTGGTCCCAGTACTGACCCCTGAGGGGCTCCACTAGACACAGGCCCCCAGCTAGACTCTGTCCCATTGACCACAACTCTCTGACTTCTTCCTTTCAACCAATTCACAATCCATCTCACTACCCAATCATCCAGACCAAACTTCCTCAGTTTAGCTGCAAGGATGCTGTGGAAGACGTTATCAAATGCTTTGCTGTAATCAAGATAAACTACATCCATTGCTCTACCACCATCTATCCACCTGGTTATGTCTTCATAAAAGGCTATCAGGTTGGTTAAACATGACTTTCCCTTAATAAAACCATGTTGAGTGCTCCTAATAACCTTCTTATCCTTGATATGCTCAGAGACTGCACTGAGGATAAGTTGTTCCATCACCTTGCCAGGAATGGAAGTGAGGCTGAGTGGTGTATAGGTAGCTGGGTAATCCTTCTTGCCCTTTTTGAAGACTGGAGTAACATTTGCTTTCCTCCAGTCCTCAGGCACCTCTCCTGCTCCCCACGACTCACCAAAGATGAAAGAGAGTGGCCTAGCAATGACTTCTGCCAGCTCTCTCAGCACCCACAGGTGCACTCCATCAGGACCCATGGATTTATGGATGTTCAGATAACTTAATTGATCCCTAACCCAGCCCTCATCAATCAAGGCAAACTCGTCCTTTATCCTGACTTCCTCTGGAGCCTCAGGGATCCGGGGCTCCTGAGGACAATTCAAAAGTTCATAATAAAGAAGTGAACAATTTCCCCACATCTAAATAAACAAACAAACAACTAGGAAAAAAATATTTAGCAGGTAAGAAAGAGTAATCTATATAAATCAGTCTGTCTGAAGAATAAGTTTTGAGAAGAAAAGCTGAATTTATTGGGAAGAATTTGTAGGGGATGAGGGAAATAAAAGGATGTGTCTTTAAACAAAATTCAGTGCCATGTGCCAACTGCTACATGGAAATAATAGAAATATTAATGATGGGCTTATATGTTTGGAAAAAAATAATAAAATACTTGTATCGCATACATATGATGAAGTATTTTGCTCTCCACAGATAACTTCAAAGCTTCTAGAGTGAAATATTTTTTTTTTTAATTAGGAAGTCTAGATGTATTATACCCAGAAGTCTTAGAAGAGCTGTCTGTTGCTTTGTAATATTCTTGTTTTCTAAATAAGATTCAGTGTATCAGAAAATTCTGGAAGATTTTTTTGTTACATATACATGTAATGATTCATGTAACTATAGAGTACTTAATGACATAAACCTAAGATATAATAGTAAGTCTGATATGATTTTAAGTTAATAAAGAGTTAAATAATCAGAACTGTTGCCAGCAATATGCTAGTGTTCTAAGGAAAACACATCTTAGCAAGTATTTCATGTTCTGATAAGGATGTAAGTTTGCTTGCTAAAAGTAATTCCATAACCACAATAGATCTTGTATGTACTTCCTAAGATTCTGATTAATTACTGCTATATAACATCAATAAAGCATGTGTTAACATTGATTTAAACATGGAGGACTGATATATCTCAGGAAATCATTCCTAATGAACACTTGTTGTTGGAAATTGTATTTCTAGTGAGATCTCACACAAACTGGCAATGTGTATGGCTTTTCATAATTTTGTCTTGATATGGCAGTAAATATATAAATCACTGCTGAAGCAAATGAGGGACCCTTGCAAGGATCTCATGGGCTTTAAATCAGGCCTCTGAACTCACAGCTTCAAACAGCCACATTCTCTATTTCTACCCATGTGGCACTTCTCTTCTGCTATTTCATTGTGATTTTTCATTACCATTAAAGGTGGGATTTTTTGTCAACCATCTTGACTATTTGAAAGCCTAATCATTATTTGTTCCATATGTTAGCTGAATCATAGCCTTTAAACGTTCTTAAATTTTATTAGACCTTTACAGATTTCCACATTATTATGTTATATGTTCCATAACCACAACTAACAACTTTTAATCTTTGGCCCAAAAACTTCTGTGTATACAACTTCACATTTCATTACAAATTGTACTTAGACACACTGATTTTGGATCTTAATAACTTGTAAATAATATGCTTTTAGCTTTTGACACTTTACCATTAAGATCTAAACTTAGTATCCACTGTCACATCACTTCTTTTTTAACTCCAGTTCAATCTCTAAATACATATTACCATGCCTTTTCCATCTAAGCAGTTAAGCTTATATTTTTCATAATAGTTTTAAACAAAAAAATAATTAATAACTTACTTCATGTCATACTTCTTTCTAAATCCAAATTCTGCTTCTTGAACCACAAATAAAGATCAGTACTTAACATTATGGCATTATAATCTTTAAATAAGAATAATTTTATCACTGAAAATATGAACTTCAGGTTACTTTTTTGTGTTGATCAAGATACCCTTGCATGATGTATCATGCATATAATTTCCATTAAGAAGGGTTATGCAGGCTCATCCACAGGAGAATTGATCTGGTTTTGTTATTCAAGTCCATCTTCAGTCATTCTCCTATGTTTACTCTTCCAGTGTTTCCCATTTTGTCTTTGTCTACAAATTAACTCTTTCCAGGTGTAGCTTATATGGATCATTTCTGCTGCAGCAGGCATGCATAACAGTTAATTGACTGTTACTTTGTTTGGGATCCCAGGAGTGAATTAATTAGGCACTCACTAAAGCTTCAAGGAATGGCTGGTCTAGTTCCATCACTTGGGCAATTAACACAAAGGAGTGGTTTCTATTATGCTCTGCAGTAACAGTTCAGTATTTGGAAAGTTCCTCTTTTCATATAGAAGCTACTCATTTCCATGGTGTTAAACCAGGAAAGTTTTGACAGAAACTCAGTTTAAGCATGACTCTAATGTCTTTGCAACTTACAATGTTCTGTCTCCTACAGGACATTTGCAACCTTTAGTAGAATTAAGATGTTTTCCTTTTCAGAGTAAAGATGAGAAGCTGATTACCTCTTCATCTGTATGAGAGTCTGGACGTTACCGATTAAAATTCCAAACTGTTTTTTTTTTTTATAACAAATCCATAAAATAAAATAAAATGGTATTAAATCAGACATGGATTTATGGGGGGAGGGAACAGAGGAACCTTTCATCACTTCCACTGTTTAGTGTGAAATATGCTCCAGTTCACATGAGGGAGAAACACCACACAACCATCCCCACCCCTGCTTCACTTGGTGTTTCAGCACAGCAATATGGATGCAAAAATAATCTTTATTTAAGGTACTGTAATAATTTTGAGACATTTGCTTAAAATCTGAAAGTGCCTAATCAGTTCTTTCTGATTTACTAAAATATTAAACCTCATGAAAGTGTAGCGCATAAGGCATATTGCTAAGAGATTTGCAGTACTTCCAGATAACAAGCAGCAGGCAAGATGTGTATTCCTTGCATTGCTCTTGTTTTCTTCTATGTTTTCTTATTTCAGCAATCTCAATCTTGTATAGGTATAATCTTTAGGGAAATGTGTGGAAATATAATAAATGTTATAATTAATAGAAGATGACTTTACAAACAAGTACAAAAATTCTAACTGGTGATAAGAACTTTAAAACCAATGTTAAGTTGATGATTTTGTTACAATTTTTGAACGACAAATAGCTTGAGAGTAAGTCTATGTTGTTAAACGAATTACTTTAATTAAGGTTTCCAAAAGGGGGGGGGGATGTTCTGACTACTGGACAGGCTCAAGAAACACATTGCTTAGCCTATAAGGGCAAGCTGATTTCCATGCCTCTGTAAAAGAACGTTGTTAAACTAATTTCAAAACAAGACTGTAAACCCAAAGCATTAGGTAGAAAGAATGCTTAGTAAAGAGCTGCTATAACAGCATGAAATTTAAATTTATTTATTCAATCAGAAAATCCACTCAATTTCACCAGTCAAACCCATTGCTTTCCATTATTGCTTCTGCTGGTGACTAGTTAGACTCTTCCTGAGAAGTCAGTAACTACGTTTCTGTCCTAAAAGCAGTACTGGGTCACAAGGAGTTGTAGCTTGTGTCCTCAGTACTTTTTTTGTAATAAAGGAAATACAAACTTTCATGTACCAACAGCAGAAGGCGGCTAGTCCAACAGTTAGCTAGCCATCTTATCTGCAGGCCAGATTTTAAACCTCTTATATAATTACAAAAAATAATGAAAAAGAGTTCTATATGTCATCTTCCAGTAGATTATATATGTCTTGTTATTTTGGTCTTTTAGATGACTCAATTCAACTGCAATCAGATGTACACAGAAATTGTGTGTGTACACATAAATACAGATTTAAACCTTGGTCTTCCATGTGGTTGGGGAGTGAATAAAGTGTACTTCTGAATTGAGTTTTTCTGTTTCTTTTATTAGAAAGAAGGTCTATAACAGTTTGTTTTCACCTGAGTATGGAACAGGAAACACTGAAACTGGAAAAGCTTTGTAAGAGAGGCAAGCATTTCTTGATGAGTTCTCCATATGCCACTTTCTTCGCTCCAGATGTCTTTGTACTGTGCTCTATACAGGGATACCTAGTTGAATTTTAATGGCCCCTAAATCAGCAATGTCTTGGAGGGCAGACTGGATGAATTAGTAGGGTTTTTTCTCATAAATGGGAATAAAATATTCTAAACTTCTTATTTTTCTGCTGTTAAACTGTAGCATGTCTTAGATTAACACAACACAGCATGAAGTTACACTTTGACTAAATACCATTCAGCCTCTATCAAGTTGGTCTACTATTTCCCTCCCTTTCAGCTCTGGTCTCCGTGCCCAGACATACATCACATTTTGTTTGTCCTCTGCAAGAGCCTCTGGCATGGTAATCTTTTTCATCTCTGTTTTCTCTGTAACCTTTCTGCTTCGCCCACTCACTCCCACACTCATGGTTTTTCTTAAATTAAACTTACCCATCAGTTTTGATTCAAGTCAGCTTTATTTACGCTTTTCTTTTCTTTTTGTCTTTTAATATGCCATTGTGTCGTTTGGTTCCTGCCATGACGCTCCTTGTCTTTTGGCAGCTGCTGCTCCCTCCTGCCTGCCACAACCCCTTCACATGCTGCCTGCCTCAGCCGCCCAGGCTCCCTCTGCATTACACCTCCCCTCAGATCCCCCCAAGCAGCTCCCTGACAGTTCCACTCCACTGAAACAGCCCTTACCAAGGTCAGCTGTGACCTCTTGTCTCTCTAGACCTCCTTTCTACTCTCATCCATCTCAGTCTATTGGCTACATTCAGCAAAACCTATCATTTTCTCTGCCTTAATCCTGCATGGCACTTTGGTTTGCTAGCTCCTCTCTAAATGCCCTTCAACTGTATTTTACAATTGCCTTCTCCTCCCCTCTCTCACGTTTAACACTGAAGCCCATGGGACTCCACTTAGATTCATTTTATTTCTTTTTCTCTTCTGTATACTATTCCTGACAGTGGATTGAAAAAAATTCAGTCCCTCTATCCACACCTTTCTTATACTTGAATTCATGTCAAAATATGCATGCATATACATGTTTGTGTAACAGCTATAACAGCATTGTTCCGCTGCCACATTGATAAGTGAGTTCTCCCTCTCTTTTTCTGTATTCATTCTTCACTTTCCTCTACACTCTCCATCCTCAAATGGGGCTGAAAAAATTCAGAACTGATTTCTAGACCTTATTGTCCCCCTCTAGTTTTCTGGCAAGACTCATGGGTGGGATCTCTCTCTTCTTTCCTGATGTTCCCTACCAAAAACAACAGGGTAGTAACCTCTTACTTAAACTGCCATGATGTTCTTTCACCTTGTACCTTCATCTAGGATGCTGCTGTAAAATTTCTGTGGTTGTCCATTTCCATTTTATCCATTCCCTCCACTTTCTCATACTTTTCATTTCATGTTCTCTTTAGGCCTGTTGAGTACCGTGCCATTGCTCTTCTGCTTATTCCAGTTCTTAAGCTATATATAAAGTAACACAACTGATTGTAGGTTTTATTCTCTGTATGTCCCTAGTTGTAAATCTTGACCTCTCTGAAGTGGTTAGTATGCCTGCACAACCATATCCTTCTAGTGCACTTCTGGTATACAACAGTGCTCTCAAGAAAGACTCTGGGAGACACCAGGACTCATGTAAGCCTTTACAACTTATTTCTCTTTGCTCTGTACAATAGTAGCCAAATTAATACATGCCTAGTATTCAGACTAGATTTCCCTAGGACAGCACATTTTTTTTCCTCTGCCTGGTATGAAACCAAGTACATTGCCAGACCTTGGCAAATAAATATAAGACAATAACATCCAAAATGGAATGCAGTCACAATCCCTAGGTTTTCTCAAAGCATTCAGAGACAAAGGAAAGGTCTACTGCCTTTTTTTCTTTTTTTTATTAATGAGAACACCAGGAAGCTTGATTATTCCCTCAGTTATGACAAGAAATGGAAGGATATATTTCACTTTGTGCTTTGTAAAAGAGCAGCAGTCAGAGGCACTGCTTCTCAAGGGGGGGCATGTTGCAACAAACAGTGAGGTAGGACTTCAGCAGTAATGAAGAGAAGAACATCAAGGGAGAGAAAATACTGTAACACTAATGATAGTGAATAAAGCTGAGTATTCAAATTGGTAAAATTCCCTTTCCTAGTCATATGTAGAGGTATGAGACTCCTTCCTATTATTTTTTCCAGATTCCTTTGGTGGAGTCACCATCCCTGGAGGTATTTAAAGGACATGTAAATGTGGTACTTGGGGACATGCTTTAGTGGTGAACTTGGCAATGCTAGGTTTACAGTTGGACTAGATGTTTGTAATGGTCTTTTCCAATCAAACTATTCTATGATTCTACGATTCTATGATTATCAAACACAGTATGGTAGCATCCATGGGACCACAAAGTTGTATCTAGTTTGCCAAACAAGGACAGGACTTTGCAATCCCATAGGATGCTGTTCAAAGTATTTTATAGACTTTTTGTCCATGTTTCAGTGTTGCCAACATATGTACTGCAGGATAAGTGACAGGGGTTATTTTGCAATACCTTAAAGTTTTTCACTAGACTTTTTGCATAATCTTGTGTCCTGGTTTTGCTAGGGTAGAGTTAATTCTCTTTCTTTTTAGTAATTAGAAGAGTAGTATTTTACTTTCAGTGTTTCAGTTCAGACATATCACGAGAAGAACTTTGATAACAGTACTTGTGTTTCTGCAGCTTCAAGGCCACCATTTTTTTTTTGCTCCTTCACAGCTGCATTAG
>NW_010303264.1:0-4148 GCF_000700745.2 Antrostomus carolinensis
GTCATGCTCAGGTTTCTATCTATATACACAACTTCGTGGGCACCATTGTGAGGGGTGGTCATGGAGGGTCTTTGCAGGGGGTCTCGGTAGTCATTGAACCTCTTTCTCCAATGAACTCACTATGACCTTTGGCCATATATGGTGGTGGATTGTTCAGCATGTCAGAACTGCATATCCTCCTACAGGCCTTCTACATCCTGCTAATTGCCTTCTTCACCTTGTTAACTGCCTCTCTTATTGTTACTTTTGTTATGCAGAACTTGTTGCTGTGCAGAACTTGCCTTACTGCAATGCTTGAGACATACATTAACTCAGTCTCTCACAGACAAAAGGGATATTCCATATCATAGGATATACATGTTCAGCAATAAAAGCTCATGGAAAGGAGGAAGAGTGGGGGATGTAAACTAACTGATCTGGACAGTTAGATTCATGGTGCTTTTTTTGGTTTGGTTTGGTTTGGGTTTTTAAAAATTAATTTTACTGTTTTCTTTATAATATCCATAGACAAAATTTAATCTTATAAGAAAACTTACCAACTATTAAATTCTATTTCAAATACTCTTCTTCACTACCATCAGCCTTGAAGTTAAAGCAATAGATGATGTACACTATATTGTTATTGGTAGAACATCTTCATATTAATTAAAAAATTTTCATTCAAAACTCTATTATACTCCACTCAAAATATGATGAAAAAAAAAGCTGAAAAAGAGACATTTTGGTAGGAATAGAAAACAATACAAAACAAAACAACAAGAAAGGAAGAGCATGGTTGCAAGGGTGACGTAGTGGTATACTCCTAGGGTAGATGCAAGTAACAGGACAAGCAGTTGGAACAGCAAGGAAATGAGTGGAATACTGATAGATTTATCTAATTGATACTAAAATGAGGAAATACTCAGTAGGCTATAACTCCATCTCAAGCTTTTCATGGATTTAGAGCATCATAATTCACAAAGCCTGTTGTTTATTTCTATTATAATACTTATTCATTTTAATCATCAGTCACCATTAGTGATAAAACAGCTGCTTGCATATTTTTCTTTCAATAAATTGTAAACTCTCTATTATTCATGCTTATTCTTGTGCATAGTAAAATTTCTAATGTCCAGGCCCCATGTTGCTGAACGTATCAATGAATTAGTCAAGTTGCCATTAAAAGGGAACTTCTGCCTGCGGTTGTTTGTTATGGCTGTGCACAGCAGTGAAGCTGTAACGATTCTGCTGGAGTGCTTAGTACATTGCTCAGTTTGCACCAGAACTGTATCTGAAACCACAAGCACCTGAATTAAGAAATGTACTTTTGTGCCTTCCAAGTGTTGAAATGAGATAATGCTTGCCAGCACTGTTCAGCCTGGTGAAGAGAAGGCTCCAGAGTGACCTGATTGTGGACTTTCAATTCTTAAAGTAAGTTTATAAGAAAGATGGGAACATACTTTTTAGCAGAGCCTGTAGAGTCAGGAAAAGGGACAATGATTTTAAATTAAAATGGTAGATTTAGACTAGGTATAAGGAATAAATTTTTTACAATGAGGCTGGTGAAAAACTGGAACAGGTTGCACAGAGAGGTGGTAGGTGCCACATCCCTGGAAACATTCAAGTTCAGGTTGGATGGGACTCTGAGCAATGTGATCTGGTGAAGATGTCCCTGCTCACTGCAGGGGGGTTGGACTAGATGACATTGAAAGGTCACTTCCAACCCAAAACCATTCTATGATTCTATGACATTATCTGTAATATAAAAGATTATTCTAAAGATACAAATTATTAAATTTGGAAATTGTGCTGGTTTTGTCTGGGGTACAGTTAGTTTCATAGTAGCTGATACGGACCTATATTTTGGATTTGTTTTGAAAAAAAACTTGTGGTGGGTTGACCCTGGCTAGACACCTGGTGCTCACCAAAGCCACTCTATCATTCCCCCTCCTCAACTGGAGGGGGAAGAGAAAATATAATGAAACGCTCATGGGTCAAGATAAGGGTAGAGAGATCACTCACCAATTACTGTCATGGGCAAACAGACTCAACTTGGGGAAAATTAATTTATTACAAATCAAATCAGAGCAGGATAATGAGAAATAGTATCAAATCTTAAAACACATTCCTCTCCCATGCCCTCTCCTTTTTCCAGGCTTAACTTTTCTCCCAATTTTCTACTTTCTCCCCCACAGCGGCACAGGGGGACAGGGAATAGGGGTTGGGGTCAGTTCATCACACGTTGTCTCTGCCACTCCTTCCTCCTCTGGGGCAGGACTCCTTACGCCCTTCACCCTCTCCAGCATGGGGTCCCTCTCATGGGACATAGTCTTCCACGAACTTCTCCAAAGTGAGTTCTTCCCGTGAAAGACAGTTCTTCACTAACTGCTGCAGCGCGGGTCCCCTATGGGGTCACAAGTCCCACTAGCAAATCTCCTCTGCCTTGGGGTCCTCTCCCCATGGGTGCCACAGGTCCTGACAGGAACATTCTGCACTGCAGGCATCCCACAGCATCACAGCCTCCTTCGGGCACCCACTCACTCTGGTGTGGGGTCCTCCATGGGCTGCAGGTGGACATCTGTTCCACCATTGACATCCATGGGCTGCAGGGGGACAGCCTGCCTCACCGTGGTCTTCACTACAAGTTGCAGGGGAATCTTTGCTCTAGTGTCTGAAGAACCTCTTCCCCCTCCTTCTTCACTGGCCTTGGTGCCTGTAGAATTGGTTTTTTTCACATATTCTAACTCCTAGCAAACTGAAAAGTATGTGGAGTTTTTGTTTTGTTTTGTTTTTTGTTCTCTTCCCTTTCTTAATTATGTTATCATAGAAGCTTTACCACCTTTACTGATTGGATCAGCCTTGGTCAGTGGTGGGTCTGTCTTGGAGCTGTCTAGCATTGGCTCTTTTGGACACAGGGATATTCTGTATTTATTTTTGTGTTTCTCAAGGAAACCACCCCTAAGCCTTCCTGCTACCACAACCTGGTCACACAATCCCAATACAACAGTGCTGATTGATAGTGCAGAGATATTTTTTATTGCTGAGCAGTGCTTACACAGAATCAAGGTCTTTTCTGCTTGTCACACCAACCCACCAGTGACTAGGCTGGGGATGCACAAGAAGTTAGGAGGAGACATAGATGGGACAGCTGATCCCAGCTGACCAAAGAGATGTTCCATACCATATGATGTCATGCTCAGCATATAAAGCTGGGGGAAGAAGAAGGAAAGGGACTTTCCTGGAGATGGCTGAGCAGCTGCCTGCCAATGAGAAACAGTGAATGAATTCCTTGGTTTACTTTGCTTCTGTGTGTGGCTTTTCCTTTACCTGTTAAACTGTCTTTATCTCAACTCATGAGTTTTCTCACTTTTACCCTTCTGATTCTGTCCCACATCCTGCCAGGGGGAGCTGAGTGAGGTGCTTAGTTGCCAACTAGTGTTAAAGTACCACATAAATTTACATCTGTATCCTGTACAATAGTTGTATTCCTTTTACTTTATTTTATATAATATTCTCATTATTTTTTTGGGGGGGAATATTCTTCAGACAAAAGCCAGTATTCATTTAAAGATACATTTAATCTCTCCATTACCTGTTCCAGACAGTATAAATGGTAACTTCATTTAATCTAGTAAAATGCCCATAAATACAATTCAAGGTATCCTGCGATTAATTTATAAATATGGTGCCTTGACAAACAAGAATTCAGCCTTGGTGTAATTGGCTTTAGTGGTACTACTTCATTAAAAAACAAAGCAAACGAAAGATAGCTTACCCTTTGGACTATGTACAAGAACAAAGATAAAACCAAAACCTGGAAACATTTAGTCTACTTTCTCCTCACATTACATCTAATGGAGATTACAGGAATAACAAAATGTAATTCTTACCTTTATACATTCTTACATTTCCCAGGAGAAACTACTTTTTAGTTGGCTATACTGAATGAAAGCATTTTTAATTTCCTTCTTGAAACTGTCAAGGAAAGGATGCAAGATTTCTCACATGGGAAATAATGCCTAAGGAACTACTCCCAAAAATTGAAGATTTGTGTTCTTATCTCTAATCTGATTTTGGTTTATGCATTTTATATCAAACACCACTACATCCTTTTGAGGAGGCTCTCAAAATCATCTCTTATTCAAATTAATATCTTAATAAAAACCGTT
>NW_010303265.1:0-16431 GCF_000700745.2 Antrostomus carolinensis
ACACTGAAATCAGTCTGTGTAAATTGAAGTCAGACTGTGAAAGAGACAAAGGGCTAAAGAGAGAACACGTAAAGCATATAAGTGAGATGCTTGGATCTTTTGTGTGAGGGAGGCTTTTTGTCATTTCCAGAACTTTTGGTAAATTTTTAGCTCTTCATCCTAGCATATAACTTACACACCTTAGGTAGGCTTAATTTTTCTCTCTGAAAGTTTACAAACTTGAGCATTAAATGATTTTCTGACATATTTTGTCATGAAATTAAGTAGCTGTTTCACACATCTCCAAAAATCAATGTCTATAAAAGCTCTGCAAAGATCTCACTTCTGATGGAATGACTGCTCAGGATTCCCTCTGCTCCTGAAAATCCAGATGCAGAGACTGGAAAAAAATGTCTGCACACAGCAGGAGATTTGGAGGAAGTAACAACCTGAAAAGATGGGCAACGAGTGACCATCCCCTGACACCAGAGAGGAGACTGCACCAATGCTCGAAGTCAGAAGCCTAATGATTCAATTGAATTTTAAATTGAGAAGACAGAGCAGGTAAATGCAACACAGAGAACATAAAAGAGACCCAGAAAAGGTGATTTGGAGATAGATAAGCCATCTGTTCATCAGGTTGCAGTTTTGAGACTGTTTTGGTTAGAAGTTTTGAGATATTGTGGATTTGTTCTTGCTTTTAAGCTAGTGCTTCCTTCTATCTAGGCAGCCATTATTAATTACTTGCTCTCCTGGGTTTTTTTTCTTTTCATTCACGTAATTTTCTGTCCATATTTTAGGTTCAATATTGCTAACAACATTAATCTGGGTATGGAATGGAAGTTGGAGAAAGTGGAAACTTCTCCCTTCAATCTGAAGTTCACTGAGTAGGCAGCATTGCATATCTTGTGTTTTAATCCAAGGGCTTACTTTTTTTTCAGTCCGTACTTTTATGTAACACACTCGCTAGCAATTGGTATTGATTTCCAGTGTGCTGTATCCAACATGCATTGGTGTGGTGCACAAGAACTTCTTGTTATACTTCTTGTTTTTATATCATCTGACCACAATAGAGTGAAAAGTTCTTTAGGTACAAATAAATATCATTCATTAGTCCTAAGATTAATAATTATACTAACCAATTGAGACTTTTGTGAGTTTTAGCTCAAATCACTGTTCTTGATGCCATTTCAATTACATGATATACACCTATTATTTTCTCCATATAATCTAAAACATGGAAGATTATTAATGGTAGCCAGAATTTTGAGAGGTTGTTTTGTAAAGTGCCCAAACATTTATAGCATGATTTAAGTGAGAGATTATTATAATGTTGTATGAGATATTGCAAATAATTTTATTAGCGATGGCTGTCACGCTTCTCTGAATCTTGCTCTGTATTGGAAATTATTAAGGTCTATGTGAAAAATGAAGAAAATATTACTAACTGAATCTATTAATAGTTTACACTTGTGACACAAATTGTAAAGATAAAGTTTGCTGACATCTGAACACCGTGTTTCTGATAGCTTCTTCAGGCTTTACATAGATATCTCATGCCTAAGAACAAATATGTGTAAGTCTATAAGATGGAAAGAACTCTCAAAAATAAATTCTTAAGTCCAGATATTTTGTCATCACCTTTATTGTATTTTCAAACAAATATATGACATTTCTAGAAATGAAAATTAGGCCTAACAATTTAGTGTACTGAAAAGATGTTCCCTTCCCAAAAGAACACAGCTGCTGATTTTAATTCTGGTGACAAATTACCTTGAAAAACTGAACTGTTTTAGGCTATTTTCTCTTTGTACCTCTGCTTTCTCTCATGTTTCACACAGTTTCATCTTCAGCAAGAAACAAATCTGTGTGAAAAGAGAGAAATAGTTGTATTGCATGAGAGGGTGTATTTGTTTATTTCAAACATACTAATTTGATACTGACAAAAGATGAATACTTGTTTTAGGGAAGCTGGACAAAATAATTATCAAGGTAACCTAAACTTTGCCAATGGAAAGCTGAAATCAAGGCACCTGCTATTAATTAGCAAAGATAAAGTTCAAGTTCTCATTGTCCTGTGTCTGAGGTACCACAGCATCCTTTTCTGAAGCACTTGACAATTGAAAATCTACACTGTTTCTCTTGTCTATGAAGTAGCAAAGTCCCCTTTGCATCCCCCATCATGTTGTGAGAGTTTGTCACAATAGATACGAAGGGTTTCATTGTCAGTGCTTTGCATTTCTTTCGAACCCTTACTCTCCCTCCTTTACTCTTGCAGCAGATCCACACTCACTTCTGCTCTGGCAGTGATGCAAATCACTGTCCCAGTATGAAGTTTTTCACCCTGTGTATGTTATCACCTAAGCAGTCTTTCATACATGAAGACAACATGTTTTAAACATCTACAGAGACCCTCACTGTACTTTGTCATCTCCTTTCTTAAAACTCACTGTCATCAGGATGTCTACCAAAATGACAACAGCTAGGAGCAAGGGAACTGATACCCTCCCTGTCTGCTGGATCACTGTCATACGATTATGTCCTTGGGCTCCCCATCCATCAGTCATATCTCCATGTTATCTGTTACCTTAGGAGTAATTAGGTGCAACATTTTTTTCCTGTGGCAAAGCTGATGTACAAAACACATGCCAACTGTTAAATCTGGGGAAAGCATAAAGCCAGCTGACACCTTTATGTTGCATATTTTTCAGGCAGGGACCATGTTTTTGTTCTGAGTTTGTACAGTGTCTTGTGAAATATTACTTTAATTCCTGACTACAGCTTTTAGCTCTGCTGCAATGCAAATAATTTTGGTAGCAAAATCCTTTCAATGAGATCCAGTCCATTGGACTGGAGTCATGCAAATCCAGGTTGCATTACTTGGACGGCCTTTAAAACCATTTGAGATAAAAGCAATGGGCATTGGCTCATGGAACATTATATGGCTTCTAATCTCTTCCAGCTCAAGGGCTTCCCGGTAATAGACTATGTGAACTGGCAAGTGGACTAAAAGCCTTCCTGTTCATTGAAGTTCTCAGAATTGTACACTGGATAAAGGGACGGACGTAGTGACCACAGAGAAATATAGCCAAAAGAAATGTGGTATGTAAATATGACTGGGAAAGGAGGTGAGCCCAAGTCTGAGTAGAGCAGAAGTTTAAACCAAAACATCCTAGAAACTTCAGGGAGCTGGGAGCACCTCCAGTAGGTCTGTCTTGGTCCAGATGCAACAAGAAATGAAGCACTTCTTTCCAGACACCGAGACAAAAAAGAATGGACAGCAGATGTGTCAATTTTCCGAGCTAGGCAAACTTCTGATGGACTGTTTCACTCTCACTTTACAAAGACGAAAGAACAGAGTAGTACAATCACTGTTAATGGGGTGGTAACAGACATGCAGACCCTGATGGTCTTGCTCTCCAGGGGCACGCTACCTTTTGTGCTCTTTCATAGATGGTTAGCACTAAAACCACTGAAACATTACCATCTCCAACTGAGTGAGAAGCCAGGACCATATCACAGCAGTTCTTTGCTTCTGAATCAGTGGTCAATCCATTCTAAGAAGACAAAAATATTGTTGTTATTATTCTACATATCCTGGTAGTATTGTTTCATTCTGTCGGCTGTACGGTCTGTGAGACAGTGCACTGGTTAACATTGTAAAGGCTCCTTTCAGAACCTGGAAAGTTAGAACATATATTATTTTAATGAAAGCATAGATTGTGGAGGCTACAACAAAATCCACAGGAAGATCCTAAATCCTCCAACACTTTGGATTTTTCAACAGCCTGGATTTGGATTGACCCTAATAATGTGTATACTTAGCGCTTAGAATCACATGTATAAGGTCCATAGAAAATACAATTTACCAGCTGTGCAAGTATTTTTCTAATGACTCAGACTCTCTGCTTTTTTGTTATTGTATAAAAATGTGATGCTTTTAAACTGAGCAGCATAAATTACATTGTTGCTTCTCTGCTGTAATATAATGTAACCTTTTCCCTTAGTTATACATTTAAAAGGGGTGGTATAGAGAGTTCTGTGTATCCAGTGCACCTCCTGGAGTTTGGTTATTGGCTACTGCCAGTTACAGTGGCTTTCAGGCACTTCTGCTATCATTTACTTCCTAGTCATCAAAGACAGAAAAACTTTGTGTTAGCTATTTGTATCACAGGAGAAACCTCTGCATTTGAACGTCTTTCCCTGGTTGAAGGGATGCCTTCAATTCTTAAGTACTTAATTGACAAAAAAATTGTCACTGTCACAAAACATACTTTTTGCAAACTGATGCTGTAAAATATATTACCTTACATGGTAATTTACGTAAATCTCCCATGAGAGGAAAACTGGTCAAAACCCCCAGTACCTGAGGCAGTTTATCTGCAGGGAAAAAATTGCATGAATAAATAATTTGTGTCCAAGCATGGAAGATAGCAATTTCATTTTTCCATCATTAAGAGCCTCGCTGAGATAAATAGGATCAGGACATGGCTGAGCCCAGCATGGAGCAATTCTGGGCAGAAGTCAGTCAAAAATATTGCATTACAAAATCATCAAACATTCATTTTTTTAAGTTTTGGCACAAAGATTGCACTGTACCATCAATCATTAAAAGGTATGTGCAAAATACAACAAATGTCTCAATTAAAAGCAAAGCAAAAGATTCCTCTGCATGACATGTTCTTCAAAGAGACGAAATTAAGGTGTCACTACAATAAATCCAAACACTAAACTGGAAGACATATGGTGTTGCTTTCCGTGTGGGACACATGACCCGTGACTTACCAAGTGTCTTGATAGTTATGAAACAACCTCCCCTTTAGTGGGACTTCTGTGTGAGTGAATCATTTTGCAGAAGGACCATAGGATTTTACTTGATACTCACTTAAATTTATGTCTGAAGCATCATAAGGAGGTTTGACTGTGGCTTAACAGGTATCCAATACATAGAACACAATCCTAAGGGCTAATGACTGCCAAGCCGATATGCTGTCTATTTCAAGAGGCAATTTAATGTAAACTTCTGTTTATAATGTACCACATATTGTGCTATAACAGCCCATCAGGACATCCAGTATCATTTAAGTTTTCCTAAAGTTCAGCTCCCTGTTGTGTACATCTGTCCCTCTTTCAGGATGTTAGGAGAAACAATCAATTATTTTTGCATATAAAATAATTGCAACAGTTTCAAATGAAACATAAAAAAGTGAGTGCAGTTTCTTATATTAGCAAAATAAATATATAGGTTTTGTTTTTCAATAAAGTATTTCAAAAAGATGAATAACTAATGCAAAAATGTAAGCATATAAACATAATTTTGAAAGTAGGAACAAAGTTCATTGGTCCTCTGTTTATTATAAAATATTTTCCATTATTCTAGAGAATTGTATTTTTACATGTTATTTGCTTAGATATAGGGATGCAAAAGCATCCTATATTCTTTTATTTGCTTACACTTCTATTTAACTTAAGTACCATGTACATGCTTGGAAACCTAGCTTTCAATAGCAGCAGAGTATGTACATAATTAGTAATGGGGCCTTCAATCATTCTCCCTCTCATGTTCCACCGTTTTCCCGTATTCCAGCACAGTTATGTGCCCTTTAAGCTATTTTTATCAAGTGTGACAACTTTGAACTTGTTCCAAGACCATATTGCCTTAGATGTGACCTTCTGGTGTGGAAGTTAAATGTTCTCTGAAAATCTTGCATATAACATGTACTTCTCTATATTTACTCTTAATGTAATATCTTCAAAGAATACAAAATGTCAGTGAAACATGAACTTTTTCTATAACAGCCTTAGAGCCTGATCCTTTATACATGACTTCAGTAGGATTGACACATGTGTAAGGGCTGTGGACCATGTGTGCAAATATGGACACATGTTGTACCATATTAAGGTTCAATAATAGGGCTGGCCAGGAAACAAGGATTCTGTTTTGTGAAAAATTCTGAGGTTTTGGCATTTGGTTTCATTCTGATACAGAGTGAAATCAAGGCTTTTTGGAGTGTTTTGAAAGCAAGACAGTCCAAGAAGGAGACAGACAGGCAGACATACCACTGAGGCTAAGTAGTTACCTGTTGTGGTGAATCCCCATTTCAGTCACTGCTTCAAATCTGACAGCGGTGATTTAAACCTGGATGCATTCAGGCAAGGTGAATTAATTTCCTCACTACCACATTACCTGGTGTCCATAAGCAAGTGAAGTACATCCTCCTCATTCTGACTGAAAGTCCATTCTGGTGTTGAAGTGGGCAGCTCCGGTCCTCTCTCAGCAGGGCAGGCAGCACTGCTTGCTGAGCCTTTTGCTTGTGGAGCATCATCTAGCTGTCAGATATATTGTAGGCCAGGGGACCCATGTGGTGAATTTTATCACAGGGCAGGTGACAGACCATGGTGTTGTACTCTGCTACCTAGCAGGGCTCTCTACACCAATGCACAGTGGCATTCCCTGAGTGGCCACAATCTTCTCAGCAGGCCCTCACGAAGCAGAGTTTGAGGATCAATGATGAAAGCAAAAGGGCTGGGTGTGACAGTTTTATATCTCAGTTTTTTATAATGTGCCACAGGAATTCCTGTCACTGGAGTCCTTTGTGTCTTATCTCTGCAAAATATTTGTCCAAGATGTACATCTCTGAAGTGTCATCTTTTCTCTGGTTTACAAGGAACTGGGTATCCAAGGGGGCAAATACTCTATTTGATGAATGGTCTTTGGTTATGAAAAGAAATGCTGAATGAGTATGAACCCCATCAGCTCTGCTTTATTTCCTCTCAAATGAAAGTTAATATTACTTGATTTGTTCCTTCAAAATAATACAGTGTTGATAAAAGGACTCTGAGATACGTATGCATTTAAGCCATATCTGTATCACTGCAATAGCAATATCAGCAATTTTTAAAGTGTATTTTGAGCATTTAATGTCCTAAAAATAACATCATAACACTGTGCTGCAGAGATGATGTAGATAACAATAGTAAAGCAATTCTCATACAAGTTACATTTCCATGTGGATTACACTATAAAAATTAACATTTCCAGGTTAGATAGAAGCTCTAGCAAACATTAGCTGATAATTTAATTTTAATATATATTTGAATATTTATTTCATGCAACAAAAGATAAAAAGAAATCTCAACAACTTTGAGTGAAATTCTTATGGACAAACGGAATATAGCTTTACCAGTGCATTGGAAAAGTCCTGGAAATATTAGTGGATGCCTATTTTGTTCAACTCTTTTACTGTCTGCAAGCACAAAACTGTGATAATGATAGGAAACAGTTAACACTAGTAAAGAAAGCTTTCTAAAAGAGGAAATAGCAATTGACTGAAGCTGCTTGTATTAAATTTGAACAGTTAGAAAACTGATGAACAGAAACAAAATCTACATTTTCTCTGAGTTTATTTCCAAGACAATTGTCTAAATTTAGCCTCTATGTTTGGAAAAAACTCACAGACTATATTTAAAATAAAAAACATTTGCTTTCTTCATCATTAATTTTTAGCATGACCCAAGACAAGTTTCTGGTACATTTTGCCTAAGGGCCAAAGTAATAATTTCAGTCTGAATGTAAAATACTCTCCAGCAATCTGTCCTAGATCTTGACATAAGAATTGGCCAAGTAGACTTTTCTTCTGTTCTTTTTTATTAAAACAGTATTTCAAAGGGTAATTTAAAAAAAAAAAAAAAGACAGGGCATTGAAGCTGCCCTTTTCAAAGATTGGATGATGGTAACTACGTGGTATCACCAAAGAGGCATGACCTAGTAAGGCAGAGGCAGCTTAATAGATGATATTAAGTGTAAATGCTGAAGATCTTTGGTGTGTCTGGTAAATATTATAAGTATGGATTATTCCCGCTATGTAGATGTGGAAGCAAATCAGGAAGATCATAACTAGATTTAGACTAGGACTTGGTGTTAGAGGCAGGATTTGAATTCAGTAGTTGATTGCTGTGGAGTTTAGCTCATTAACTCCAACCACAAGGCATGCTACTGGATATCTGGTGCCTTTGTGGCTGGTGGCGCACCAAAGGCCGCCCAACCCCAGCAACCGTAGCTCTGAATGCAGCATCTCTGAACAGATCCACTGTGTTCCCAAGTGTGGGTACTTGCTCTCATGGTTACACTGTAACGGGCCACAGCCAAAGCCAAGAATGAATTATTTTTGCAGAAATTCTCAGACTGACCTGTTTCACCATGGATATATTTTAGCATTGCATTTCCAAACCATCTACGCATTCAGATAGTGAACCAGCCAAACTACTTGCACAAATGCCCAGCTGATCATGTATCAGATCTCCCCAAAATCAAGCTTTGGTTGCCCTGTGTTCCAGAGTTCAGCTGGGAATGGCTGTGTGAGGGAGAATGAGTGACCTGTCCTTGCACTAATGCACACTCATATTAGTAAAACAGTAGAAATACCATTTTAACAAAAAAATCCATGAATGGACATCATGGACGATTAAACCGCTTGTCTGGAAGACAGAAGACATCAGTCTTCATGTGCTATTGGTCCACCAAGGGTGGTATGAGCAGTAGGGATCTCACAGCCACGTAAAAATAGAGTAAGTAGATTGTTTTAAGACTTCTTTTAAAAGGCTAGAGGAACCAAATTTGTCTTTATTTTGATATTGGCGTGTAGAAGCAAATGCCAACCAGAAGAGGGAGCGCATGTCAACTGGAAGTCTATTCCCAGAGCTCTACTGACTCAAGTAATTATTCTGCTGACGAATACAGCCATGTTGGCAAAATAAATAAAGAAGATAAATCCAGACCTGCCTTCTGGAAAGGGGTAAAGCAGATGAGAAAGGAACTGATACTACACACTCCACTGAACTGCCCTAGCAGAAGTATCTCCACATTTAAGAGAGGCTGGATTTGAGGTGAAATGTGTGTCACTCTTGTGCTTTCATATACATCAACCCAGATCACGAGAGCAACAGCAGGCTCCTTGCTGTGCCGCTCCTACTTGCAGCTCACATAAGGATCACTTTTGTATATAGTATGAGTCATTTCTTCCTGTAAAGAGGCCATGACTATTAATTGCTTTTCTCTTCTACTCTCTTCCCTCTTTTGCCCTCTTTTTGTGACCCTTTTCACGATAGATTTTGCTTTTCCTTGTTTCTCCTGCTGCTCTGTTCTCCATCCATCCTTCTACCCTCACCTCCTTAGGCACTGGCGCACAAGGGCGATGGGAAGCTGCAGAGGTCTGGCTGCCTGCAACACCCCTGCTGCTCTTGGGTGGCTCACCCAGCTCGCAGAGCGAGTGCTGGGTGACTCCAGCCACAGCTGGCTGCAGCTGGGTCTGGTGGCAGGAGCACTTGGCTGGGGAAGAGGTGAGGTTTCTCTGCTGCACAGGACTCTCTCTGCCATCCTTTCCTGCTCCCTCTGACATTGGGAGTTGTCCTGGCATGGAGGCTGCGCAGCTATGACCATAGGGTGCCACAGAAGGGTTGCATCTGGGTAACTGGGAAGCACTGATTGCTCCAAGAGGGACTTACCATTCTCCATTCAGTTGAGCACTCATCTGGGGAGGTTTCTTTTCCTCCCTTTTTTAGCTTTTTCACCCTGCTGTTATTTTATGTAGTTCTCTCCTATTTTCTTTCTCTTTGGCTTCTTATGCTCTTTCTCTGTCCCCACTGACCCTTAATTTTCGTTCTTCTTCCCTGTCACATTCTTTACCCTCCACCCTCTGTTTTCTATTGTTCTCTTTATTCTTTTTTCCTTCAGCTGACCCCCACCATCTTCCTTCTTTTGCTTTCCTCTTCCTTGGTTCTTGTCCCTGACTCCTTGCCCCGAATCCCATCTCCAAAGTGATATCTCACTTCTTCATCCTACCAGAAAACAGTCCTGCTTACAAACTCACTATTTTCCTTTCTCTTGCTGGTCATGCTGCTTAATATGTCTTTCCTTCCTTGAAGGGTTGCAAACATTTTTTTAAATGGTTAGAATGAAACAAGGGTTTGAGGACTATTAATTCAACAAATTATTTTCTCTTTAATGTTTACTATATTTACTTCTCCTCAAATAGTCATTGAATTATTTTATAGTACATTTCAGCCTTAATGGCAATCAATTAACATGTAAACAATAAATTTAGAATCACTTAATTTAAATTGCAAAGTTTAATTCATTTTCAGTTTTCCTCATCACATGTGTAAGTTACATATCTGCACATAGACACTAAGAAGCTAGGCATAAGTATTCATTATTTCGTTTTTTTAAATCTGTCCTATAATGTGACTTTTTGCAAATAATTATTTCTAATAATTCTTTTTTAAAATAATTTTGCAAATTATTCTTTTTTGTTGATTACTGAACCAAAACCAGAAGGCTTTTTTCCTTTCTATATTATGAAGAGCAACAGAAGAGAGATAAGTGACAGTTTTATTTACATACTATAATGGGACAAGAGACCATTAGGCTTTACATGGTATAGAGTAACTAATATTATTCTTTTCCATCTTTTTTTTTTCTTTCTGAGCCACTGAGCCCTTGATCTTTTTAAACAAGGCTAGGTCAAGTCAGCTATCTAAGGAATAGTTTGCTAGAGAAAACAAAAAAGCAATGGTGTCTGACAGTCTTCAAATGTACTTTGTACCTTGTTGTTTTAGTGTCAGCTATTGACAGATCTAGTTGGGGAAATTTCTGGTCCTATCAGCAACAACAATTCAATCTTCTATAGCACTTTTCACATCAGAGCACATTACAAATAGCATTATCATCCCTCTGTTGATAGCACGGGAGGCTGGGGTAGGGATAACTGACAGGTTATAGGTAAAGGAAAGATCTGGCTGGAAGAAATAAAATTCCAGCAGAAAACAAATACAAAATTACATCTTTTAGTGACATTTCCCCCCCCTAAAAAAAAAATGTTACACAAGGAACTTTTCAAACCTTGCTGAAATTCCCCGTCCTTTGATCTGACTTTAGATATAGTTGCAAAAATAGTGAAATTAGGGTAACTTTTACTGACACCATTTTGGATTAGTCAGATATTTTCTTTCTTTTTTTTTTTCCTTTTTCTTTTTTCTTTTCTAAAGTACAAGTTCAGTCTCTGAGGAAACATTCCCCCTCTACCACACAAGTGGTAAATAAAATCTACAAATAAATTCTACTATTTCCCCAAATGTATAGGATACAAAAAAATGTATTCATTAGTGTGAGATATAAAAACGTAGGCTCACACTTCTGAAATCTATGGCTGTTCCCTTCACACTTGTGCCAAAGGCAAACAAACATAATTCTCCCTGGCAGCTGGACGACATTCCAAACAGCCACCACATTAATTCACTCACCTCCGTCAGCCTCCGCCTGCAACCTGCACAGCTTGCTGCCAGGAAGCCTGGCAATAAATTCCAACTCTAAATACAAAACAAGGTAGAAAATACCATACGATGCAATATTCCAAAGGACAGAATGGGCTCACTCAACAGGGATACCAAGGAAAGGGCTTTTCTACTGCCTTTAGGAGTTTCCCTTATTCCACCTGTGGAAGTCAGGAGTCAGTCACCAAAATGTAGGTTTGCACTGGCAGTTGCAGTCCAAATTTTTTACTCAAGATTTGAATCATTTTCTTAGTGAAATCTGTAGCTGGTAGTTTGACTAAAACTAGAATTTACCTCTAAGAACACCTGATGTGATTATAAGGGATCTAGCCTGGAATTCCTGTGTATTTGATTGCTTCTGGAGAAGGATATTGCAGACACCACACTCTGCAACATCTACTGGTGTGAGGTTTCTTATGTTCTCTCCAACAAAATGTGTATGAAAATGGAAGGCATGTACCAAATAATAATCCTATCTATGGTTATAGGTTATGTTTATTTGCTTTATTTATACATATTTATTAATATATTTTGTATATATATATATATAAGTTTGTAGACATATATGCATGTATATATGTACGTACACAAAACCATTCTGCTTTTCTCTCAGTCTTTACATTGTTTATATTTTAATTTCATGATTAAAACCAAGAAATAAAAGTAATTCTGCTCTTGGAGGAAACGGTGTGCACTTCTCATGCCTAACAGCAACAGCAAACAAAATGGCCACTGTCTCAGGAGACAGATAATTTCTCATTGAGTTAAAGGTACGGTACACAATAAAGACATCACAAATCCAAAGGTTTTCCTATACGAGCTATTTTGACACTTTTTTCACGGTTACTTTTTTCAGGAAAGTTGTGTATTCTGAAATAAAATTAATGCAGTGTGTTAATCCTGTTTTCCTGCAATGATTTTCAGGAGTTCAGCCTGGAAGAACACCAAGCAATCTAAACGTTTTCCAGCTTCTCGGGTTCTACTGAGGATGAAGATCTGAGCTGGAAAACTCAAGGGAACGGCTGTCAAAAAAGGTTATGACTGGTTTGGCTTAAGTTTGCACTCAGCACACCAGTGTCGGCCATTCTTTACATTCAGGCCCCAGACAAAAGTAAGTGTATCAAAAGGGATAGTAAAGGAATAAAATCATTTGCAGAAGTGTAAAAGGCACTTCGAATCTCAGAAAAGATTTGCTTTGTGTTGTGAACAAAGTTGCTGACGATAATTTCATTCAAGCTGCTTCCACCCAGGTTAGTTTTACTAACTTCGGATTAGTTCACTGCCTTTAGGGATGGCAAAAATAGCTCCCTCTGTTTGATTAGCTTTCTATCTTGCCTTTATCTTTTTAGAGTTTTGCAAAGCTGATAAAAATACAGAAGTTCACACAGAACAATTTATTTGAATTCCAGCCAAAGCCTTGATAAAAATGTGTGTCATGAGCTTCTGTATCAGCAAAAGTAGCTCATTTTTGAACAACAGGATAAGTAGCTCTTTAAAATGTATTTTACACCTTGGACAAGTGTTATAGTAAGGAAAACCTTATACCCTGCAGATCTAGACATTTTTCATGTTTTCTTTGAGTGAACACCTACTCCACATTACACCAATGACATATTTTCAGTGCTTCCTTCAGTGCTAGGATCTTCACCTGTAGGCTGTTTATTTTGTTGAGTGGCTGTAGTTTCTGTAGAATTAGAGCTACAATGAGTTTTATAATAGAAATTTAATTCAACCCCTGTTTATTCCTCCCTCCAAATTCTAATTGCACTACATTTCTTGCCACTGGATCCTTGCCTGGGATGGGTTTTTTTTACTGTAGAGTACGAACTGCACAAATATATCTGGTTTGGGGTTTTTTTTGACAGCATAGTTGAAAACTTTCCCTGCATAAGTTTGATTTAGTCCATTCTCCACAAGAACTGATGCTTTCTAGTTACATCCTTTTCTTCTTTATTATATTCTTAATCTCAGAATAATTAAAACTGTTTTGTGGACTTCCTAAAATATCAGTGTAGGGTAAGTATAGGGTCACCAGGTCTTGCTATAATGGCTAACTAGACAAGGACTAAGCGCTGCAGTCTTTTCACAGTTAATACTCCTGTTGACTTCGATGAACCATAAGGAGATGGTAGGTTTTAACTGTCTTCACCTCAGAAAGGGTATTCAATGGACAAAGAGGACTGGAGACAAAATTGCTTTACTTTAGGAACTGCTAGGAGAAGTACACCTTAATTTGCACTTGCAAGTCTTCCAGTGCTTCAGGTTTGTTTTTTTTTTTTATGCCAGCTGCTGAGCTTTAAGTGGCTTTACTTTCAGGATATTTTAAAGTTAATTTATTTTTTAAGAAATGACACTATTTTGCTGTATTTTTGCTTTACTTTCTTAGTGGAGATGTAGAGTGTGAACTCCAGAATAAGAGTTGCTTTTGGTCTGGGGGGATGGTGGTGTTCAGTTTTGAAATGTCTCAAGATTTTATCTTTAGTTTCAATATTTGCTTCTTCCTTTATAACTGCCATTCTTGGACGTGAATGAACCCATGACCGTTTTAAGCTCCTTTTTCTTGAAGTTTGTGTCTACCCCTCACATTTGTAACATTTGAAAATATAAACATAAATTTGATAAAAGGTTAGAAGTTTAAATATTCCACCTTATTTTTTCTGGAACTTAATATTTTTAAGCCAGTCTCATTATTTTTGACACCTGTGGGACACCAGTATAGCAAAACTATATGTTTCAACATGAGTTTGAAACCAAGAGACTTAACAAAGTCTTAAAGAACAGCTAAAGAAAAAAAAAAAAAAGGAAAAGAAAAAACAAACAGAATTTTTAAAGTGTGTTTGTAACTCAGTTATTCCTTAACAAGGACAAAATTAAGATCTTCATTTTTCATTTTTTATGACTCCCATATCATATTTGCTGAGTTTACAGGTGAAAAATCTGTTTTTTCCAGCTGCCAACCTGTAGCTTCCACCTGAGATTTGAAAGTAAAAAATATTCATCCTGTCTCATAGGTCATTGCTGGTAATAAAGGTTCTGCAATAGGAAATCAGCTGACAATTTTGTTGATGATGTGCAAAGCAGAATAGAAGCCAGCTCACCCTCCCAGGGCTCCATGGCTCTGCACTGCTAACAATAGTAAAAACAGGCTTTTGGTCAGAAAAGTAAGCAGTTCTAATTCCAGGGTACTCAGGGAACAGCTCTGTTGAGTAAGAGTGTTCACCTTAACGCAGCAACGTTGCTGCCCGTAACTCTGCTTTCAGCCGCCGGCACTCACACTGGGGCAGGGTTGTGTTCCAGCGGCAGGCAGCCGGCTCTGCCTGCCCACGGAGCTGCACCCCAGCCACCCAGCCTCCCATCCGGCCCCCAGCATCACCAGGCTGGAGGGAAAGGAAGAAAGAGAGCTACCAGGTTTTGGGTGGTAAGGTCCTTTAAATGGAAATGCCAGTGGAGACAAGACATGCTCTGCTCAATTGGAATTAGGCACGGGAGCAAACAGGACTCAACTCTCCCTGGTGGCTGGGTGATGGCTGGGATTATCTCTGTTGTGAAGGAGAGCTGGCATTTTTCTTTCCTTCTGTCAGTAATAAAGAAGTTACAGTCGCTTTAAGAAAGATGTGTTCCTTGTCCTAGGCTTATTTTTCTTAAATGATCTTCACGGAAAACTTCACCTTTGTCAAAGAATATTCAGAGGTTTTGAAACGGTTGTGGATCTGCCTTTTATTCCTCCCCACAGCAGAGGGAGAACAAGGCATGAACCATGACTACAAGTCTAAGTTTGTTCACAGGCTGTTCCTTGGGAAGAGCAACTACATGCATGAGCAGCTTGCAATCCCTTACAAGGTTAAAATCTTGCCTGTGGCAAGGATTAGTTTAGTGAAAATGCATAAATAACATGGGTTTGTCTGCAATGATACATTCAGGTGACTGACTCAGTATTATTACCAAGAATAATTAACTCAGCAATGGGGAAAACACACACGTACAGAAATGAGGTGCTGATATTCATGAGATAAATTTCATTTATCATGAACTGTCTCACCTGCCTTCTGCTCTGTATGCCAGCTAGGCCTCTGAGACTATTTTGAAGGAACCTGAAATGTGTTAAGAACCAAATAATCAAAAATACACATAGCCAGACAAAGGTTTCCTCTCCTCTTCAGAAGTGGAACCAGCACAGGTCCTGGATAAAGTGGCATTCAGTGCTGTGTCTGGGATAGATTCAATGGGGGGGACAGAGCAGGAAATGGAGAGCTCTAGTGATAGCAGAATGCTAAATTATGGCATTATGAAACATGGGGAAGCTATTTTGAGGTCATTTTAGAGGATTCTTAAATCACCAAATGTTCTCTACAGGTTGTCTAATTTGATTCGTTAAAAATCAGTAACCTGATTTTAGAATACAATAAAAATATATTCAGAATAAAATAATATCTAACATTCAGATGCAGAGTTCTTCAGGACTATATTGTTACCCGGAGCATTTTGGAGGTAGTTTCATTAGTAAACCCAGTAAAAAATCACAGATGTCTGCCACTGAAAGAAATTAGCTTTATCCAGTTTGTTTCTTCCCTAAAAAGTAGACAACTGTATCATTCCTTTTGGACACTTGCCAGATCCTTTCAGCTAGTTGGATAGAGATGCCTTGGAGTTGTGAACAGTTGCATTTCTGCTGTGAACCTATGCTAGCTGTGTTTTATTTTTTTCCACTGTGAACCTTGCTTGAGGAATGCCTGCTCTGTGGATTTTATCTTTTCCTTCCCGATAGGATTACTGAATACGATTCAATTCTATGCTTGCTTGCAACGTAATGAAGCCAGATGAAGACATTACTGGCCACAGGAGGGTCGCTGGAGAGATTAGCACATATATTGCCCTCAAATATCTGCTGAACAAAGTAGGCTGAAGCAGGAGGAGACATCCTTGTTGCACCAGGCAAGAAGAGGCAGTGGTGGAGCACTTCTTATTGAATAGGATGAAAAAGAGGAACCTCTCTCTGCTTTCAACAGAGGAAACGAAAATCTTTGCTTCACTTCTGAAAGTATTTATGGAAGGGAATAAAAAGACCTGCTCTAGTGGATGTGCATCTCCTGTTACAGAGCTACAGCCCTGAGTCAGGCAACA
>NW_010303265.1:16448-45529 GCF_000700745.2 Antrostomus carolinensis
ATTTTGCTCTAGTAATGCTACAGAATTTGGGCCTTTAAAAATGACTAGATTACCCTTCAATTTTCAATCAGCTTTTCCAAGCCAAATTTTTTTTCAAGTTTACATTCATGTAAATTCATAGAGGAAGTACGATGAAGTCATTAGTCCCTAGGTTACACCACGGTAAAATTTTGTTTTTCTAAATTCCATGACTCATCTTTAAGGGACTTGTTTTGTTATCATTTTAGCAAACATACTGAACCCCAGGAAAGTTCATCACCTGGCAGTCTTTTTTTCTCAAGGAGTTTAATACTGCAAAGGAATCAAAAACCACTTACGAGGTTTCACTTGGGACTACAAATACTGTGGAGGCACAAGTTTTGCCAAGTGGTTAGCTGGAGGCCAAATTCTGCAAATCCTAAAATCGCAGGAGTATTTCTTTCTACTTGGAAAAGACTCACAATCTGAAGGACTGCTCATGTGAAGAGGGATCTGCAGGATTTGGCCTTTTCTAGCAAGGCTGCGATCGTGGCTTTGCTGTATGTAGTTAACCTGCATTTTGTTTAAAGGGGTCCCATCAGGAAAGTGGAAACAGATTTTTCTTAACTAAGTGCTTACAGTTGAATTTTAAAATGCTGCCCCTTGTCAGAGGTTAAACTGTTCCCTGCTTCACTCTTATAAGCGTTTTAAACTATCAGCATTAAATACTGTAAATAGGAAATATAAGGAATGAGGGTACAAATGAAGCAGAAGAAAAGACAAAACAAAACGGCAGTTTCATTGTCCTTATCAAAACGAATAAAAAGCCCATCCAACTGCTTGTGTTTAACCAATACAAAGTATGGTTTTACACCAAATGAACAATTTATTCTATAAATTAAAACATTTAGAAGGCTTTATTAACAATGGTGAGCACTTACACACACAAGCAAATTCAGTGGCCATAAGCACATGATTAAGTGCTTACTAATGTAAATAATGCTGCAAAACTGGGATCAAAAGTATATAGAAAAACTGGGCATGGTTCTGGTTAGAAATTAATCCAAGAAAAGCCCTAAGATCTGAACCACTGTAGTGAAATGGGAGTGTGCATACATTAAAGTTGGGTTTGAGAAACTAAGTCCATTTTCTAATTTCCACAGCATTCCTTTCTATCTTGTTGCAGGATTAAAAATCTTACAACTTAGACCTATCTCTCCTGTTTACTTCCTTGAAGGTCTTGACTTGTTTTCTGCATGGTGAGAGTTGGAACTTCTCGCAGTGAGGGTGTACCTAGAAATGTTTATATACACCTCACCTGACCTATTGTGCCTCCTTCCCACCGTCTCTCAATGTCAATATACTCTACATAACATTGTCAGTGCTGCAGCAGTGTACGTAGCTACAGAGATCTAACTGTGTGTTAATAAAAGGCCTAAGGAAAACAAGAATCTGTCTTCCAGCAGGAGTGCCTGGCTAAACAATTGTTTCCAACCTCCCAAGTTTTACATAAAACTATAGGGCATCTCTTCCCTAACAAGACCTATAAATAAATGGACACTGACTTCTGTCAATTTTCACTCCTTAAAAAATTACTCAGTGGTTTATTATTCTGCTTTTCTTCTACATATTTTATTGTTGCTACTTTCCTCCATCTTAGACTACAAATTCCTTTGGTTTCTTCTCACCATTCTAGATTTCTTGTACAATTTCTGTTGTATTTCCATCTCCCTACTGGTTTTCTCCATTTAAATTACATTTTTTGCTCTATTTTAAGCTTGCATGTCACTTCATTTCCTCTACCTAGCAAGTTCTTCTTATTCTATATCCTACTTTTCTTTTGTTCCACTTGTTGCAGCCTCTCTCCTGACTGCCCTTGTTTTGTTTTATTCACCTCCATGTCTTTCTTCTCCCTGGCACTCTACTCCCCTTTTCTAACCAGTGCTCCCCTTCACTGCACCCTTTATGTTTTTATCCCACCTGCACTTCTTTATATCCCACCTGTACTGTATGGAAATATCTCAGACAAGCTCAAGAGGGAAACCTTTCTTATCATGTCTCCCTGCAATGTGTGTGATGAGATTTAACTGCGTGAGGAATCGTAGAAATTTTCCTTTAGCATGGCAAAATCTGTGAAACTTTTAAGAGACAGGAATCTTTTTCACTAAGTAAATGGGACAGTTCAAACACCAGCCAGTAAAAGTGATATATGGTTAAGGCTAGAAAAAGACACTTTTTGAGGAGGCTTGTCAAGGCAATGAAGAAAAATTTTGTCCACATTTAAAAAAAAAGACAAAAGTCATAAGAGACATAGCAAGCAACTCAGACTGACTGTAAGCACTTTTCTGCTTTTGCAGCAGATTTTACACCAAAACAGCAATAACCTCCAGACAAAAAGTCCTCACTCTAGAAAAATCCAACATACCAAAAGCAATTTTAAATATTTGCTCTATATTCTTTGTATTTCTTCAATGTCTTCATACTATTTCTTTCCTTTTAACTTTCTTATCTTTTTCTCTTTTAAGATGTTTCCTTTTACAGTGTGCAACAGTTGGTTTCCTCTGCTTTTTTTCTCTGTCTTTTGGGTGCTGTCTCTCTCTGTCCCTCTGAATCCCTCCTATTGTTCTTTCTCCTTCCTGTGTTCCTCAGTCTGACTCTTTGTGTGCTCTCTTTTTATTCATCTTTTAACCCAGATGTTTCATCATACTTTTATCACCATAGAGGTCTTCTATGCTAACTTCTTCCCATGCTACAAATAACATATTTACGCTCTGCTGGCACAGCCACAGAAATTGCCTCTGTCTCCTTTCACTTGCATGTGCTCGCATTCTCTCCTCTACACACACATTGCACCAACACTTCAAAACTAAAACAAATATGTGGATACATGAAGATTTCCCCAGTATGTGTTTGTACACGCAGGCTCCACAAACCTATTCAAAGCCTGCTTACAGGCTCTATGACAAATCCAGTTTACGTAGGAATTGTAATACAACTTCCTACTGAAACACGTGCTCAACCTTTCTTTAACATGTGTACACCACTTTCTTCTGGATCGCTTTTCCATACATGCACAGAACCTCCTTCTCATGTGTTTTCTCCTTTCCTGATTGATCCATCCTCAGATGACTTTTAAATCAAGAGGTTCAGGTTCTGAGTGATAAGGTATCAGCTACACTGAAAATAGTTGGGTGAGTGTTGTGCAGGACAGGTTTGTCCTCCAGCTTGGAAAAACTCTCCTGGTTTTCTCAGGAGAGGGTTTTTTAGGTGTTTATTCCTGAAAAGAATAAGGGGTATTTTTGTTTTGAAAAGTAGCATTTTGGTAGCAGCTTGCTGAGCAACTGTCCTGGAGCAGCATCTGTACTTGATCTTAGGAGAAAGCTCATTTGACTTTTCAGAGGACAATATTTATAGCATGCTTTTGCCACACTTGGTTTTAGGCTTTTGTACTTGCACAGCAGAAGTGGGGTTCCTTAAAGCAGTGCAAGGAAGGACAACCATAACTATCACTTCTTATGTGACTAATGACCAAGGTGTAAATGGAACAATGCTACCAACCATCTCAGGGCTGGCTAAGTGGCACAGAAAGGTTCACATGCTCCTCAAAGAGTATGATTTCATCAGAGCTTGGGGAAAAATATTTTACATTTCTTCAGGTAATCTTGCCTCTTTTTGCCCACTTAGCTAAGAACAACATGGAGATGTGACTTCCAGCCTTGGTGCTTGAACAGTTTTTTGCAGTCTGCCAAATGTACTGAAGGTCAGCAGAACACTCTTGGCATTGCAGCTACATCTCCGATCTACAGCACAAGGAAAGGAAAGGTAAGCACTTGCAAAGGTCATGGTTCAGTCCAGCTGGACCCTTAGTCTACGTGACCAGTAAGCAAGAGCCTCGGCATGTGGCACACACCAGCTACTCAGTGAAGATACAGAGGAAGTGTTTCAAAGTGTACTTTGCCAACAGAATCGTGACTCATGGTGTCAAGTCCCCTTGCCAACAACACCCTCTCAACTCCCGTGAGACTTTCCCCTGTTGATCACTGATGCACTTAAAAGCAGGATCTTGACTAAAGTTTATGAGACCTGTCTGTTGCCGCTGTTCAATGCCTCCTCCACACAGCAAAACCACGTGATCCACTCCACACATGCTGCCTTCAGCCCTCAAGCTGCTCTCGGGCTCTCCACTCAACCTAATACCAACCTAGCTTACTCCTCAGCTTCAGTGGGAATTTTTTACAAGGAAAAAAGAACTATTCAGCTCTTCAGAAAGCATTTAGACACCCTGGTGGGTGTGTTTGGTGTGCTCCAGGGTTTTGGTTCTTCAGATCAAAACTGGCAATCTGATCAAAACAAAAGCCAGCTCTCTCTGAACAGGATTTGTAAGTTTCTTTTTGAAGGAATCCCAGGTACAATGGAGCTGAAGAGGAAAGCAATATGTAATGAGAACCCAGCTTAACATGGGGTTCCTATGCAGATATGTTGCTTGCTTAATTTCAGGAACCCCAAAATATTGCCAGGGCTTCCAGTTTAGAGGCAACTGTAGTTCATCATGTCAGCCAGGAAAGTTGTCAATGACTGTCAGCAAGCAATATTGAAAGATTTGCACCTTACTTGTGCCCCAGAAACCTCAGTGTTTTCTATCTTACAAATAAAGCAGGAGTAGGAAGTTGGATAGACTTAGATACTAACTCTGAGACCCAGTGCTTGCCTTACAGCCAACCATGGCCGGTCTTTGGAAACAATTGGACTAAACCGTCAATTAAATATTTGTGTCATTTCAGAATGAAATACCAGCCAACTTCTAAACACCTAGTTATTATTTGCATAAAATGATGTCACATCCTTTTTACAGTCACCTAATTTCTCCTATGGTAAGCAGTTTCCAGGCTGGTTCACCTGTATGCCAAGTATGCCACAGGACAGACCCTCATTTAGTGGGTTTCATTGAGAGTTTGATATTGCTTTGGTTTAAAACCTCCATAGTAGCAGCTGCCCCTCATATTTTGTGTGTGAAAAAGCAGGTACACACAATGTCCCTGAAGTCTGAACTCACAGGAAGTCCTGCAAAAGCATTGTTTAGTCTCATGTGTTAAATAATGTCCAGGAGCCTAGGATATGTCTATACTGCTGATGGAGAAACTTCTGCCTGAGCTGTGCCTCAACTAACGAGTTCTGCCTTACGCCATCCTGCTGCCAGGCCCTGTCTAGCTCATTTGCACAGCAGTGATCTGTGCCATGCCAGCTTGCTGACGTGGCTCACTGTGGGCTGAGGGATCACGGCTGGGCTCAACGTGGAGACAATGCTAACAAGTATCTGACTCCCAGGGAGTGGTGGTGGGCAGGAGGAGGAGATGCAGAAGAGGGAACGAAGGCTGATTGCTCTCTGCTTTTTTAAATTACATTCTCATTTTATATTCTTATAATCTTATTTACATATATTTTTATTACTTATGTTTATGCTTTTCCATACTAGTTTCTCACCTTTCTCTTATTACTATATCTAGTGCTATTTCTTCCAAGACTCTTGAATGCATGGAAAATCCTTGGTGCGGCTCCTGGAGAAAGACACTATAAGAAAAAAACAACTTCAGCATGATGCTGCCATCACACCTGACAGGCAACATATCTCACACCTTTAAATGTAACGACTACCATCAATGGGCAAACATACAATGTGATGCCATCGAGACAGAATTGAGACATTGCACTGAAGACAAAAATATTCCATAGCTTTTGTGTCAAGGTAACTCTGACCAACAGGATAAAAACATGCACTGGGAAGAGTGTCTCATGATGCAGTTGCGTCTGTATGTTTAAGGGCAGAAAATCAGAAACAACTTCTAGCAAAAGCTTCTGACACTGCAAAACTAGCCTACTTCTGGATATATAGAATTAATTTTTAGCCAGAGCCGTCCTGCAGCATGCAAACAGAGAAAATGAGCAAGAAGTACTCTGACAGATAGAAAATCCAGCTATATACCATTTTAACCAGAGATAAAAAAAGTGAACCTCTGCCCAATGTATGTGTGAAGTGGATAGTTTTCTTTTTTATTATTCTTATACAGCTGGTTTCAAGACAGGGATTTGGAAAATATCTGAAAGCAAACTTTTCAGGACAAAGATTTACAAGTGCTTGTGTCTAGCTTTCTGATGGGGTAACCAGACATTCGGGGAAAACTTTGCTTGCCTCTCAAGAATATTGGAGCTATCAAGATGAATTGGGCATAGAAGATAGTGTATGTAAGGGCAGCTGGATGACTGAAAATAGAAACTCCTGAGAATGAAGTAGAGCCATTTTGGAAGAGAACTCTGCATCTGGAGAGCTAGAGGCACAGCAGACTGGCCAAACTATATCAAGGATATCCAGGAACCTGGTGAGCAGATGTGAGACATGCTGAGAAATGTGGTCCAAACAGCAAAAGAGACTATGAAAAACTGCAGCATCCCTAGCAGGCCTTGGAGCATAGTAGGAATGGACCTTTTGAGAAAATGCACCATAAGAGGTTACAATTTTGAGCTAGAAGTTACTTACATAGTAAGTATTCATACATCTCTTGCAAATGCAAATGTAAAATTAAAGCACTGCCATAGGTGAGTGTAAACTTAGCCAGTATTACTTTGGTTTTGTGCTGCACATTGTGAATTGAGATTGTTTCCCAACTGAGAGACAGCAACCTAATCCAGGAGTGTGTTAACTTGGGTGGTTGCAATCACCTGAACACAGTATGAAACTGTATCTCTGCAAAAGCAAAGAAAATACGTAGTCACCCATTCCTGAATAAATAAATACATGTACCAAGAGACTGAATGACATCTTGAAGCTGCACACAGTGTTGTCTGCATATTTCTGCATCCATAGCCCCAGCATTGCTGTCACTAGTAGTGGTGAGAGGACGGGAAAGAATGGTGTGTATGAAAAGATGAGAACTCACTACCACCAAAAACTTAACTGTCTTCTCAACAGGATACCTTGTTGTAACCAGGGATCTCCCCAGGACAAAATATGATCTTGAAAAAACTCAGTTCATTGAAGAAGTAGGTTCTTGTTGATATAATATGGCAATGGGCAAATGTGTTTTTCTCTGAGACATTATTACAACACTGGGACATTGGTATTGCTATGAAGAAGAATAAAATCTACCTCTACAGAGATATGATCAGCACTACATTGAGAAACTACAGCTGCCGGAAGGACTGAGCGCGAGACAGCCTTTTGGCACTATCAGAAGATAAACACTCATTAAACTCCTATGGGGTATATCCAAGACCCTGTGCTGCGGCACAGTGTGGAGCAACACTTCTCCAAGCCCTGAGGAAAAAAATCTTAGATCACACACACAGTTAAGAAAAGAGAAAGAGAGAGATGAGCATGTTAAAATATGTACAATGCTAATGACTTTGAGACTTCAAGGGTGTGTAATGCTAAGCACATAAATTGGCCTTGGTATTTGCACTTAATTTTGGTATCTCAAATAAATGCAGTGAATGGGACATTAGTATAAATATATTCCCTATGGGGACATTGTCACAGGGTAATTTACTGTATAAAACATGTCCATACCCTGTACTGTTGGCTGATAGTAATAATATCTTTGAAATGAAGGCCCATCTATGCTGCCACTGTAAGCACAATGCCAGTATCAGCAGTGATACCTATATCAGCTTTAAACTAAATATTTAATGCAATAATATTGACTATGCACAGGAACAAGGTTTAGCACAAGCTTCACTAACCTGCGGGGGGTGAGTGGCTGCTTTACATAGGTGCCTGTGCAAGTCACAAATTACTGATGACATTGTCTGAAGGAGTGTGAGGATGCTTACTCATTCTCCAAAATGAAGCATAAAGTGACTCTGAGGCGGTGCTTGGTCAGAGAAGACAGCATGCAAGGCTGAAGGAATACTGCCAGGCTATTGAATTGTCTTGACTCTCTCTCTGCCCTTGCTTAAAAACTGAATGATCCCAGGCTTTCACTGTCATGTAGATTTGGAGAAATCCACATCCAGGCATCCCTTTGCCTCCCCATGTGCTCCTTCCTTACAATCTCCTGGGACCGGTGATGCCAGGGAGGTGATGCCAGCAACATTCCTTCCCCAGCCCAGCTCCACTGCACTGTGGAAATGTGAGGAGCAAATTCTGCTGTGGGAATCACCGCTTTCTCTCTTCTCTTCCCTTCACCAGTTGATTTGTTCTGGAGCGGAGCACCTGAAGGTCAAGCCTTTTGCTCCAGGAAGCACTAAAGCCTTTGCACACAACCACATGCATAGACATATATGAGAGAGTCAGGCAGTGAGGGGAATTCTTTCTTGCACCTGTGTTCAGCTATGTTCAGCCTGGATATAATTTGATCCTACATAAGGAAGCTAAAACATCTTCTGATATACATTTTTTTAAAAACTACTCATAACATTTCAGAATTTGATTTAACCTCTTAATGTCGAAGGTCAGTCGCCTGCTGAATGCAACCTCTCAATGGGCACTGCAGCCAAAAGGGATCCAGGAGCCCATACAAAGAGTGTGGAAGATGATGTGACTGCTACACTTAGCATTGGTAGGACTCATGATGGACTACAGTCCATTCCTGATTCACAGAGGATGCTAATAGATTACACAGACTATGGAGAAGAGCCATGGGACTCATTAAAGAATCTGAAAACATGTTTTATAGCAATAGACTCAAAGAGTTGAATATCTGTTGTTTTAAGAAAGAAAAGACTAAGAGATGAGATGATCACAGACCATAAGTATCTATGGCAGGGATATGATTTTGATAAATGAGAGTTAGTCTAGCAGACAAAGGCATAATAAGATTTAATTGCTGGAAGCTGAATCAAGGCAAATTCAAAATAAAAATAAGGCACAAAAATGTAAGGGCAAGAATAGTTGTTCCTTGAAACAATTCACTAAGGGTTGCTGTGGGCTTTCCATCACTGGAAATATTTTAATTGAGATTGGCTGCTTCTCTAAACTTTGTGCTCCAGTTCAAACAGGAATTAATTTAGGGAAGTCCCATGGCTTGTATTATAACAGAGGCCAAGCCAGATGATCACAGTGGTCCCTTCTGACTTTATAATTTATGAGCTCTGATATAATCAGTCCCTAGCACAATATAGCCATAGGCAAAAACACTTCCTATTCATCACAGATTATACTGAGAAATGTTAGCATCTTCTCATTATTTCATCAGGATAAATCAGGCATTACAGTTTATGGCTGTATTAAGCTGGTAAAACATAACTGTAGTTTCATGTGTCTTTAACTCATTACCTTAAAAAACCTCAAAACATTTACTCAGCTCATCCTAACTATTCAGCGTAAAAAGCATTTAAATGTTGAGAACAATGAGTTCAGGCTCCAATACCACTGAGTTGTCCTTCAGTAAGAACACACAAAATGTATCTTAATAAATGAGCAACCCTAAAGTAAACCCTGCATCACTATCACCTGGATGTAACTACACCTAATGTCCCCTTGATCTTTGCACAGAACTCTCATTGCGTACACAGCAAGAGCAGTAAATGGCTCTAAGGAGGTAGATACTGTTTCACAAAAAGGTTTAAGACAAACACAGACAGTAGAGAAGTGCTGATTTAGTAACAGAATATTTTACAGCAAAGAAGGTCACGAATTGGCAGCGTTAAGTTTTTATTTTGGTTCGTTGACAAGTGCGAATAAATGCTGTACAGAACAGGTAGTCAAGTGCCAGCAGTATTTTTCTTTTGAAAATGTTATCTTTACTTAGATCTTCTTCAGTAGAATATCATCAGTCAATCATAAAGCTGGCTGTTCCAGCCAAATACTTTTACCATTACACAATCCTGTGTGAATACTGAGTTCACACAGTGGAGACATAGTCCTGCAAACCCCGAAGAAGATAATGTTTTCTAATCCAAAAAGAGCCCATTTCCCCTTTATAGATTAGGAAATTAAACTTTTCAGAAAGTGGCTTTTAAACAACCTGAATTCCTATTCCAGATAGATTAGCTTAACTAAAGTTACAGAGTTGAAGTTTTCATTATTAGACAGAAAGATAGAAAAACAGCTTATCTCCAGCAGGTTTTTCATGCACAGGCAAGGCAGTATCTTGTGACCAGCTTCACAGAACTCATCTGACTTTTTAACTACTGTACAATTTTAAAAAATCAAATAGCTAAGAAAAAGCAATGGACTTAACAGTGACTTCAAAGAGAAAATACAAAGAAATTTATCGAAATACCACACAGCTAGTTACGTCATGTGTTAGCCACTGATTCATACCAGCTAAATTTACTTGAACTGTCCAGATCAGATTGTTTGTTGCTTATTTGTCTAAAGTTCTTGAGGGATTAGTATCTCTCTAAAAATTATAGCTCTATTTTTCATAATCATAGCAAAAGAAATTTCAAGAGAGCTGCGGAGTCCCATTAATCACCTTTTCTTCAGAGCTAGTTTATATTTTAAATTATGGTAACTAGATGTCACATAATATTGCCACAAAACATTTACATGCTTATCATGGGCAACACGGGCGATTAAAAAAGCAGTGGATTGACTTAATGAGCTGACAAGCAGCAACTTGTGGATGAAGTTTAAGTATGCTACAGAATTACCAGCAGGGCTCAAAACAGATAACGTCTTCTTTGGTTTTGTTATTTTTGCATAGTCCTGACTGCATCTCTACAGTCACATCCTCCAAATCTTATCCCTCTTCTGGCTGCCTGTGACACTTTCCCACTGTCCTCTCCTCTAGACATGCTCCTTCCATTCCTGACACTGTCTCTTCTGTGCTACATCTATTAAGTTAGCTTGAATTACTTATTTCTCTCACTGGACATTTACCTAATTTATACTACTTGAATTCATCTTGAAACCACTGAAAGCAAGGCCAACTTTTTATGTTATTCTTCACAGCAAACAAATGTCATTACTTGAGTTGCACTTCTCTGGTTTTTGTCCCCAAACTGGTACGTAGACAAAGAAAATGTGCAGTAAATCTATTACCAATGGATGTAATGCAATAATTTGAGCACAAGAAGATTAGATTAATGGTTTTGATATGACCATTACCTTTTGGTAAAGGAGTTGTCTTTGCGGTATAGCTTTTGATTGCCAAAGATGCATGGATTGACCTGCATACACTAACAACTAACAATCACACTGTTGTGCACTATCAGGAGGGAAAAAAAATCTACTGACTGCAAAAACGAATGAAAGACTATTTATTTCAGTCCCAAGGAAGTAGTAGCAAAGCAACCTAAATGAAAGTAAAACCCCTGAAAAGAGCATTGCATCTCTGACAAGATGAAAGGGGGGGTGTCACTGATATCTTATGATTTATAATAGCTTTGCAATTGCAGGCTGCGATATGTGAATGTGATGTGTTTTCCTAATAAGAGGAATAAGTGCTCCGAGTTGATCCTTAAATAAATGTATAAAGTGCTGAAAAGCACGAGCACAGAGTATGGCTTGAGAAGTGTAAATACAGATATGAAATGACTGCTCTTGAGTGCAAGAGGCTGGGTGATAGAACAATAGGAATGAAAGAGTACAGTGTTCCTTAAAAAGTTTACTGTTTAGTGAGAAGAAAATTAAAATACTGTCTTCACTCCTACACTCCCTTTCTTTCTTCCTTTTATCATCTTGCCAAAATTGTTTGCTTTTGAAAAGTAATGAAGATTTTTTTAAATAACAACCCTCCTTATACCTTAAGAAGTTGCTTCGTTTCTTCAAAGTGCTCAGCAAACATTGCTAAGTCTTCCTAACAACACAGTTCTAAAATATTACTATGAGATAGGGAAACTGAACCCTAGAGATGAAATGACTCAGCTGGGGTCCCTTATTTAAAGCTTCTAAGTGACATTGTTGTATAAATAATGATTATATTAATAAACAATGCTGCTAAATGGCTGATAGTGGAATCAAAGGTGGAACACAGGATTTCCTGCTTCTTCTTTTAACATTGTGGACCACACAGCCTGCCTGCAGAAATCCACTTAATAGCATTCTTCTTCAGTATGTTCTTAGTTTGCTGTATGAGCCTCTTACCAATGGGTAATCAATTCCTGAGCTATCAGTTTAATAAGTTACACATTATGCCTCACTTGCACATTTTATCAAATGGGATCTATGATCCATTCTAAACACCTTGTGCGTTTGGAGTATGTTGGGAATCCAGTGTGACCTGGAGAGATCCAAATACTGCTGGATGCTCCATGATTCCAGCAGAAGAATTTGATGGTCTCCACAGCATTCTGACTAGAAAAAAGTCCCTGTATTAGAAAAACCAGTTCCACAATTGACAAGACAACCAGAAAGAGTGAAGACTGCTAGTTCACTCAGATTATGTCTCTTACTAATATCAAGGTTCCTTTCATGATCAAGCTGAAGCAAACTTAAGGGACAACGTGAGTCCATTTGCTGTAACTGTCCATGCTTTACTTTTTCTTTAAGGAAAGTTTTTAACCTATGAGCAACTTGCAGTAAAGGCAAATTTACAACACAGTGACTCTCACTTACCAAATATGTAAGACTCAGGTTTGGTCTGCTATGTCAGTAGTAAGCAAAAATGTACAAGTTGTAAGAATACATCAGAATAGGACAAATACTATGGAACACTGATAGAATACAATAGAGTGCACAGATCTACGTATTCCATGGGATGGGATAGTATTGTTTCCTGAAAATATGTTCTTCAGCTGGGTCATCCCCATACAGGTAATCTCTTCTACAATTGCATTTTGAAGAGCTCAGAAAGCTTTTTTCCAAAAAATCAATTATTTACAAAAATGTCCGATAAGAGTACTTTTATATGTGACTATTCTGCAGCTTTGATGACTTTACAAAAAAAATTAAGCACTGCTAGGAATATAGTTAATAGGAAGCTATGTCCTTCTGCTAACTTGCTGAAATACCAAATCCAGCATTCTGGATTTGGAACACTCCCTTGAGGACTTTGTGACCATAAACCAATAAACGGATTACATTCATTCACATGTTTTTTTTCCCATCTGTGACAGATAATGTGGCATGCCACAACTAAGGTGAAACGGGATGGTCAAAATGCAGTAGTCAGCAGTGTTCTACAGTTCATCAAGAAGCATCAGGATAGATGCCAAAACTTTCAAAATCTTGAATCAAATGCAGAGGCTGAACCCCAGAGGTTTAAATAAGGACACTGACATTTTTAAATATCTGGACGGGGACATCACTGTCACAGAGGAGGAATACTCACAGCCCAGCTGCAAATGGGTAAAAATTGCACTGAAAGCAATCAGCTTGGGAGTATGAGGCAAGAACTCCCACAGTTTTCTTTCCTCCTCCCCCAGCCAGCAATAAAAATCCCACAGAACAGAAAAAGTTCCTTTTAGTTTGTATTTCAGACGTTAAAAAATAGGTATGTCACTTTTACACAGCGCCTGATGTATTAAGTCTCAAGTAACACAAGAATTCTTATATAACCCAGTAATCAGTGGACTCAATTGTTTATAATATGCCAACAGTAAATGCAGGAGGAATTTATAATCATATTTTTATGGGGAGTAAGCCAAAACCCCTTCTGAAACTCAAACAAACTGCTTCACTTTTCCATTTTGGACAGGTTTAAAACACAAAGAGATATGACAACATGTCAGATAAATTTCTCTTGTGGCATTTTCCCCATAGAGGTGACGCAAGGAAAAGTCAGAAGATTAGCGTGTTCTGTCCAGTGTGTATTTTATAGTTACTGTACAGGTGGATGATTACAATAGTCTGATGACAAAATCTCTACAGAAAAAAAATACCAAAAAATTACTTCACTAGCTACATTTTCTATTATTCCTGATAATTCTCCACTTTTTTTTTTCCTCCTCTCAAAATGTTATTTTCTTCCTCAGCGTATCTCTTCAGTAGACTTTGTCTTTTTCTTTCTTTCCTGTCTCTTTTAGACTCCCTCAACAATGGAAATTAAGTGGGGTTGACTGAATTGGTTCAAACACAATAGAAATAGAGTTCCAGTGCCTGGAACTTAAAGACAGATTTCCCCTGACTGATGTCCGCTAGTCCTAGCTGTTTTGAGACAGTATTTTTAAATTATTTCTCAGATGTTTCTTCTTCAAATGAAACGGTCCCATTCTCAGTAGGGAGAAAGAAAATACCTTCCTCATTTGTGTGTTGTTGGCTACCATCAGCTGCTTTTTCTCATAGGCTTCCCTCCTTCCCTCCTTCACCCACTCCCATCTCTAGCCTGAAGCTTCTCTTAGAAGATATTTCAGTTAGGAATATGCTTGAGCACCCCGAAAGTCAATCCATGACCCTCTAAATGTCCCAGTGCCAGCAGGGCAGTGTTCCTGCATTGGCTTGTCTACACTCGGATACATAACATGGTAGCACTGCAAAAACACATCTCCTCTTACTTGCAGCCAGGGTCCTTTTTAGATGCAAGCTGCTGTGGGATTAGCAGGAAGAGAAAAGCAGCCCTCCCTGGAGCCAAACTGGGCACTTTGACAGGGAAGCAGGGCAGGAGCAGAGGGGATGTCTCTCGGGCATGGGCTGACTGGCATGGTGAGGTAGGAGAACATGGGGGACAATGACAGGAAAGACTTTTTGTCAAGGTGCAGCACTCTAGCTAAGGAAACGTGAAGGACTGAATGGTGACTCAGATACTTGCAGCGTGGTGGGCATTTTTGGGGGTGCCCTGATACCCTCCTATTCTACTTGTGAGTCCTCAACACTCACACTCCTGCCCTTTTTTGTGTTTGCTCCTCACAGGTTTTTTTTTCAGTTAGTCCTTTCTCCTCTGGGGAGGTCTTGACACTTTGGTTACCTCATTAATGCCCCAGCCAGCCCTGAGCTGAGTCTAACAAAAGCTCCCCTGGTCTCCCATTCATTTCTGGTCGGAAGGAAGGAAGAAAGGATAGATACCCTAGGGAGGGAGGGGGTGGAAACAGCTATCAGACCAAGGCACAGCTATAATTCCAGCCTGAGAATGTGGGTTGTAATGGAGGAAATCAGGATGCTGCCTTTCCCAAACCCTGCAAACAGGCCAGTCTAGGGACTCACTGGAGAATGTTCTCTTCACCTGGAAACATTTCATGGATTCCTACTGACACTGTTTCCTCTCCCAAAGTCCAAACCCTACTTTGGTTCAACACCTATGTTTATGTCACAGCTTTAAGGGCCAAGATCACATCTCAAAGTGGTGCAAAACTGCCAGTTTTTCCCTTGGATTTAGGGCAAAGCAACCCTTTCTGCACTTGGGCAAATGCATTTGTCTTCTGTGATGAGGTGAAGAGATTTGTGCTTAAAACATTCTTGGTAATACAACTTCAAGATGCTTGGCACGGCTGAACTCCTGTGAAAGAATCTGATGCAAGAAAACAGATGAAAGCTGCAACGCGGTTGAAGGGAATTGCAGAGATTGGACTGAGGACAGGATTTGGCCTCTACCACTGAACATTCATGAGGCCAAACATGATATGGAAACTGTTTCAGTAAAACATAGTCCACAGAATCAACATGCCAGGGAGTTTGAACAGCTTCATTTATCACTGTTCCACTGCTGGTGCTTGTCTTTACACAGAGTTATAACTTTTTCTGTTAAATCCCATGTCTGACTACAAGCGTCTGTTGATTTCTAAGGATTCAGAAGGATGTTTATGACCAAATTAGTGTATGATTCCTTTTTTAAAAGAGAGGTACACTCTTAAAATCCTCCTGACCAAGTACCTAAGAGTATGGATGTTGTTCTGAAGCTATTGAGAGTAAATTGAAAACTAATTGCTACAGATAGGTGTGGGGAAAAGGAAAAACAAATGTTAAAAATACTGTCTTTAGTACAGAAGAGTGTCTGTGGCAGTAGCCTAGCTTTACAAATAAGGAGAAAACTATGGAAAACTTGAGGTTCTTTGATACCACTGAACAAAATTAGTCAAGGATGTAGCTGGTTTTTCACTCTCCTTCTCCATCTGACCCACTTATCTTAGTGTTCCAACAGTGTTTCTTTAAATTAGCCCAAGCAACACTGGCTAGAAGACCTTTCCACTGTATTTTTCTCACAAATTTGTTGAAGGTTGTTAAAAAAAGATTTCACACATACATGCTTATTTTCATATGGAAATCTTTAACTCATGAAATGAAGAGAACTCTTTGGTCTCATATCCAATATTTATCCTAGTTACACACTCTTAAAGAGATGATTCTGATTTGCACCACTAAACAAAGAGCACATTAGTATTGTAAGCAGTCATTTTCCATCTAGTTAAGCTTTCTTTGGAATGTAGCTGTCAATTTTTCCTTTTTCAGACCCTGAAGGAAGTATCTACATTTATTCAAAATAAAGAATCCAAACTCTTGGACTCCTCATAGCAAAATAAGCCAGAAGGTGGAGTTGCAACTGTAATTATGATCTCTTCAGTGCCTCAGGACAATGTCTTTAGCTAACCAGATGCATTCCACTGCTACTAATGCAGTCTGTTCATGTTTAAAAATGTTTATTTTGCCCTATCTAGTCATAGCTTTCAATACTATTGACAAATACAAACAATGTGTGCATCCAATAAACATATGAAAAGAATCACTGAAAACATCCCTTTCTTATTGGCCCAATGTCAGGTTCAAAAAATCTGTTTCATAAACTATTAGCTATTCTCTTTTTCAATGTAAATGTGATAAATGTAATGCTCTTCCCATCCCATGAATAGTTTTAAATTGTTTTGTAATAGTGTATATGAACCTAAAATGGAATTAATATGACCAATTTTCCATATGAAAAACACATAAATTACAGAGATCAAGGAATTACAGAGATCAGAGAAAAAGTGAACCTTTGTGCACTTAAAGCTGTAAGTAGTTTGCCCTGGGAAGAAAGTATGGAAACACTGCGAAGATACAACCCTGTAATACTTTTCTGCCACTGGCTCTCCAGTTTTTGCACAGTGGGTCCTGACAAGAGACTGTTTTTAGCTTCATTTGCAATTAAAACTATTCCAACTGTCTTTGCAACAAGTAAATATTACTCAAGATGGAAAAGAGCATTAAGACTATGAGCTGAGAAATACAGTGCAGTGTAACTGGGCCTGCCCTTAGTCTCCACCTTTTTAATTTGAAATGCTTGGGGAATATTTTTCATGGGAGGAAAAATCTTTTTCTGACATTACATACTGCACCTTCCTATCAAAATGTGATTAGCAGAGCTAAAGAGTGACTGGCTCAGAACCGTAAAAATTAGCACTTGTTTGAAATGTGAGAACATTGTCTTGTTCCATGCATTCAGAAATGATACTTAAGTGTCAAGATAGTTTGCCGTCATTTATTTATTTTCCTTTGACAAAAGTTCATGGCACAGATCTGAGATAAGCTGTGCTGTTGTAAAACTAGTGTGAAAGCTTGCCTACAGTAAAGTAACTGAGAATTGTAAATTATTTTGGGAACTATGAAACAATTCTGTAATTCTGTTATACTACAAGTTACTCAGCTGTTCCAAAGGGTTGGTAGCTGTGTGTGTGTATGTGTGTGTGCATGTGTGATGTGCCTGTGCACGTGTGGGTTGTACCAATATGGAAATTTCACGACTGTGGATTTTTTTAATCTACAGTCACATACCCCAGTAAAGCTAATGCAGGTGACTGTCCCTCAAGCTAAATTAAAAGAGCAATTTAGTCCCTTCAGGAGTCAGAGGCTGGAGACAATGGAAGATGCCACACGAACTGTGCCAGAGCCCTATCAGAAGTAGTCTAAGCTCAACCAGAATCCACTGTGGAATGTGGAGGTTGGGAAGCCAGCTGGTTAGATGGGAGGGGTGTGCACGTGTGCGTGTCTCACTGTCCATAAGAAACAGCAGCCAGAGAAGCAGCCCTGCAAGAGGACCAAACCAGAGCGGCACAACTCTACAGGGAACGCGCTCCGCTACAGAAGCAAACTTGGAAACTCTGAGTAAGAAAAGTGCCTGTTGTTTGTTTCTAGTGCATTCAGAGAAACAAGATTCTGAGTACATGCTTTGTAAATAAACCAAAGGCATTCCTTACTCCTATCATCAATTTCTCCTCCTAATGGAAAAAATCCAACAAGTTTCCACTCTGTGAATAGGGGCAATAATACAAGCACGAACACAAGGTCAAGTCAAGTGCTATCCTCACTTATACCAGTACAGCCCCACTCAAATCAGTGCAGGAAAACAGGTCCCATGATAGAAGAGTCAGAGAGATCCTTTCTCTTGTATTTGAATTTTCAAATCCAGAAAACTAAATGTAAAGGAATCAACAGTGCTCATTCCTCTGGCTAGAAAGAAAGTTGCACTTCCAGCAAAGTGAGTAGAATTTTATTTCTCTGAAAAGTTTTAGTTTATGGACCAGCATTTTTCTAGTCCTGAATATATGCAGTTAGGCTGCTCAAATCCCTTCTTCTTCAGCCTTCCCAAATGCAAAACAGGTCTCGGGTTGCAATAGCAGCCTGCCGGACGAGGAAGCGTGAGACCTGATTTTTCAGACTCTAATGCTATGAGATTCTTTAGATAACAGGTAGTGAGCATTCAGTTTCTCTACAGTCAAAAGTATTTTTCCATAAGTGCAGGTCTTTGGAAAATACAATTATATGTTTTTATATAAAAATATATTGTAAGATATATTTTACGTTATAAACAATATAACTTGGGAGAGAGAAAAATCAGTTTTTCTGTATGGCAAGCTTGTGGGAGGTTCATGAGGAGGATAATTTAGAAAAAGTCCTCAGAATAACAGTAACTGCTGGCCATACACATCCTTTAGGATTGGAGTTCATTACCATTTGATAATGTAGCCTCTATATCAATGCTGTATTACAGTTAAACACTAGCACAAGCCTTGGCATTTTCTACTTCTATTAAAAGGTCACATTTGAAAAACCACCTTTATTCTCCTAAAAATATTGTATTTGAAGGCTTCTAACTTTTCCTCCTGGGAAACTGTGATAAAAAAGTGCACATGAGGTTGAATGTAGCTGCTGATGTAAAGGGCACAACCGCAACACACAGGCAGGGATGCACCAAGTGCATTCATGTGAACAGACTTGTTCACTCTGATCACATCTTGCAGGAAGATGGAGAAGAGACTATAGAGGAAAAATTTAGGGCTGAACTGAATAGTTTGCCCACAAAGACTTTCACTAATGTTATCCTCTCTTGTACAAGGGAAGTCCTAGTACAAGAGTAGGGCTCCTCACCATTATAATAACACAGGTAAAACAGTTAAAACAGTTATCTAGTGATAACTAGACTGTGAGTTGAAAGACAATCCTGTCAGTCCTATCACATTCTTTTTGAAGGACCCACCTCTCAACCATATTTCTTGCTTGGGACGTCTTGCAGGGGTGGGGCAGAAGCCAAGAAAGCACAATAGCCTAAATGATGTCAAAGAATAGCCAGGAGGGAATCCATTGGATGCTGCCTCTCCAAAGCTGCAGAAGTTGGAAAGACACAACAGATGTCACCATTTCCTGGAGTGAAAAAAAAATAGCAGCTCTAAGAAGGACAAAGTCTTACAAGATATTTGATCTGTAGTTATACATGAGGGGGAATAATAAACCCAAATTAAAAAAAAAAAAAAATCAAAGTTGTAAAGGAAGTTGACTTAAAAGTCCAGAGAAACAACTGGACTAAAGGAGTGACTTTCCTAGTCTCATAACTTCTGCGTTCCTGGCTGTGTGATGGCCTAGATTTAAGAAACAGGAAATGATGGGCTTTTTTTGTTTGAAAGCAGACAACAAAAGTGAAAGGCAAGAGGATGAGGCAGGAGATGCACAGTAGGTCTACGAATCATTAGCACAATAATGACTTTTACATTTCTTTTTCTGAAGGAGGTGGTCCAGAGATGAAATGTAGTGAAAGCAGGGAAGGAGATCAAAGTCAAAACCTGAAAGAGCCATTTGAAAATTATTAGAGGAGTTTATTATATAACAAGGAGTTTCCAAAGGACTTGTTAAAAGAGTGATTACAGAGCTGGGAGAACCACAAGAAGACAGAGAGGAGAGAAGACAAGAAAAGAGAGGATAGGAATGCAGGAAGAGGCTCTAATTGCTGAGGAGAAGAGAGAGAAAGCGTGAAGTTGGAAAGAGCAATCCAAAAGCAGTAGGACTCAAGCTAAGGAAATGGGGGTGGGAGAGGTCTGAAAATACTTCCCAGATACAGACCCCACTTACTTATGTAGAGTTCGTGCAACTGATGAAGTGCAAGTCCAGTTACAAACTGTCCTGGTTTTTGCTAGGATAGAGTTAATTTTCTTCTTAGTAGTTAGAAGTTAAACTATCACACATCCACACCTCATCACCTCCCAGTCAGCCAAAGGTTTCTCGCCTCAGCTGGGCTGATAAACATTCCCCAGCAATGGAAGCTCCACTGCCTGCTGGGTACCCCAGTCCCTTTCCTCACAACCCAGCTTCTCCCAGTCCTCCTTGCTCCTGTGCGCCAGTTCTGGTGCTTACCCAGCTCTGCATTAAGCCACAGTAGAACTAACCCAACAAAGCAAATAGTTTTCCACCAGCTTAGTGTACTATTAAGCAATACTTTAAATAGCAAAGAAAATACATGGGATGACATATGGAGACACTTTCCCACAGAAGCATTAAAGGGAGTTTAGCACAGTGCTTAGTTTCAAGACATATGAGCATCTTTGATGCCTGTAGCCCCACCTTTACTACTGCTTGCAGTCTCAGAATACCAGATTGAAAGAAGGATGGATATATAGAGGCCAGGGTTTACTCTGAGCAACAAGCTAAAAAGGCTACAAATTTTAAAAATAAGAGATCCTTGCAGAAGCTTGTTGTTTCTGCATACACTAAAAGCTACACAAACTGAAACTACAAGTTTTCATCACACTGTGAAACACTTTATATATATGTAAGTGAAACTGCAAATACATCAGATGTATTTGGTCAGACAGAACACAACAGATCATAAATGTGGAGACAGAGGTGGGAAGACAGCCCTCTAACAAGGCAGGTGTGGAATGACTATGTCAATGAAGAACCAGGTAAAATTAATGCTGTGTCACAAAAGACAGCAGCACAAGGCAACATCCTATTGCCACAGTGCTGCTTGGCAGTCCCTGCAACATCTAGCTGCTATGGGGTCTATGCTAGGCTTTGTACAGCATCCTGATGTAAAAAAAAACAACCTTCTAAAATCTTATAAAGTGCTTCAGCTGGACAGCAAAAGAAATGGCAGTTGGTCGCACATACAGAAATTCAGATCACAGGTGTAGAGCTTTATATTATAAATATGAAATTATTATGAGATTTCATGGAGGTATAATAGAATGTTAGCAGTACAAACTACTGATAGTATTAACATGTAATATATTTACTCCCAAAAAGGAATATAATGATGAAAGGAATCCAATGATGAAAGGAATCTAATGATGTAAGTATATGTGTGGAGCCTGCTACACACTGTGATAGGAAATTTACATACAGAGAACAGCCAAGACATGCAAGGACTCCATCTGCACAAAGTGTTTGGTGAGAGAGGACGTTATATGTGGAGAAAAGAATAAAAGCTGAATGATTGACTCTTTTGGCTGTTTTCATGTTTACTCACAGAGCAATCACTGACTTCAGCCGAGTCCGACCTACTGTTCAGCCTCGCCTCGGTGCACACTGTCAGCACTTGCATTTTCCAGCCTTTGCGATATTATCTGTTCATCATGAGCACGGTAGGACATGCACTTGAACTCAAAAGGCCACGGTACATGTGTATCTAGCAGAAGGAGCTATTTATTTGGACAATTAGCTGATGTTTGTCACTCAGCTTTCTGCCAAGTGTTTGGGAAGGGCAGGCCGCCAAGGTACACACACCACGGGCAGCTCTGTCATACCCAGGCCCAGGATGGGAGGACATGGCCATAACATGGAGTCACTGACCCAGTTTGTTCAGGTTCACAGCATTTTTGGGGAGGAGGGAAACACATGGAAGCCCTGGTCCCCCTGGGTTGCATGGCCCCCACACCTGCAGGACATGGGAGCCCTGCCTCCCTCAGAGCAGACAACGTGAGATGTACAGACAATGGAGAGAAAGGTCCACGAAATCTGTGTGTTGAGAGAGACAGCAGCTGGGGCAAAGCTGAGGGAATGCTGACAGCAAAGCCAGGGAGGAAAGCAGGGAGAAGAGCTCCCTTTCAGCAGAAAACTCTGGAAATGCTGGCCAGGGATTCTGGGCAAAGATGCGCGCTGCCGCTGGTCTCTCCTCAGGTTTGGGAAAGCAGACTCTGTGTTTATTCTTTCTAAATAAACAGGATCCTACCAGAGAATTATCATCTACCTCCCATCCAAGGGAAACATCCAAAAAAGCCTTAAATGATGGCTCACCTCAGACCAGACTATGACAATATGGCTGGTCCAGTTTCTGACATCCTGAAACACTTGCAGGAACACCCGTACTAACAGAGCCGGACACCAGCCCACTCTGCCAGCATGGGGAAGGAGCTGCCCTTTCTGCTGCAGCCTGGCTCGGCCCAAAGGCCCCACGTGTGGGGTTAAAGCCCCAGGGAAGGGAGCATCGGGATTCAGGGGGTCCAAGGCAGGTGGTTTGGGGTAGGTCTGGTTGAACTGCTTGTCTCTAGTACAGAAATTGTGTCATCTACCTCGGATAGCTTTGGTATCACTAATAGTTGAACACAACTGGAGCTGTACCGCTGGGTAAAAGGGAGAACAAATTCCAGGTTTGCCATGTGGTAAATCTCCTTTGAAAAGCCTTACCTGGGAGGGGAGGAGGCTGGATCTCAGGTCTCACTCTGCAGGTACCCTACGCAAGCGGTCCTTAACAGCTTCTCCGGGAGTCGGGTTTAGTCCTTTGGTTAAGGTGAGTAGGATTTCACCAATGATAACCCATCCTTCTGCGAAGCAAAGCAAGTTAATTAAGTTCACGTATCTCTTTCCTGGCCTGGTCAGAGGTGTAAGTTACTAAATGCAAAGCAACACCAGAGAGCAGCTGAGGGCAGGAAAGGCAAAATCCCACCTCAGATCCAGAACTCAGATGGAAAGTGTATGGGTAAAGCACAATCACCCATGCTTATCCACTTCTGTTGGCATGCCTAACTCTTTGGAAAAATTATGTGGGATCTTTGTCATGAATGACAACGGCTGGTTTCACATCTTATCCCAAAAGATTCCACTAAAGATCCTGAGGAATTTCTTAAGTAACCACATATGTTGAACTGTTACTTATCTTAATGAAAAAAAGATAGTCACTTAACAAAAAGATATCCAGAGATGAGTTCATGCTATGGATTATACAATATATACCCCCCAAAAAAAGAGACAATCTTAATTTATACAAGCACAAATTTTCCATCTGAAAATACTAAATGTAATTGTTTTCTGTCATTTGAAGGAAGCCCTGGCTCCACTGAAGTCAATGGCAAAACTCCCATTGACTTCAAATGGATCAGGACTTAAACCTTTGCCTTTAAGAACATGCCGAATGATTTTTAAATTTTCTTAAAAAAAAAAAAAAAAATCAAAAGAGAAATGTGCTTGTATTTAAAAGTTTTGATGCCAAGTTTTGTCCCAGAGTGAATTACTTCAGCCTTGATATAAATCAATCAAAATAGGTTTAAAAAATGTAAAGATGAACACACCCTTAAAGAATAGCCCCACTCTCTATTCTGCTCAGGTCCATACAAAAGAATTTTGCACAGACAGTAATGTGCATAAAGGAGAGAAGATAAAATAACAAGCTAAATAATAGCCAACCTTATGGATATAGTCTGAAATTCAGCAATAGGCAACATATTGTAGTCTGAAGTATTTAATAGTAAAAATATTTATTTCCCCAGCTTCGATTTTATTGAGATGCTCAATATTCAGAAAATAAAATTAATCTATTTAAATTACTTTACATCAAGTTAAATTAATTAATTACAGATGCTTAATCTGAATACAAAAATTACTTTTTCTATTTCATTTAATATCTTGCATAGTATGAGAGACTTCACAGACTAAAGGTCAATCTATCACTGTATCCTGTCTTCAGCAACTTTTAAGAGCATTTGTTTAAGGACAAACTATAAAGCCAGGGCAAGTATAGAGGTATCAGGTCAACATCTTCTAAAATACAGTAGATGCAGATTTCATGAAAATATTTTATTATTTCTAAAAATTAATTTGAGATTTTCTAAGTCTGTTCTGTGTCTGACAGTACTGTCTCATGGAGATCAAAGAACTAACACTGCAGTTTGGTGTTAGTGTATTACAGCTAGATCATATTGCAACGTCTGCTTAAATAAAATACTTGCATCCTTCCCATTGTAATCTCAATTCATTTCTAGTAATGTTAATCAATAAAAATTTCTTCTGCATTTAGACGTTTAAGTAGAAAAACAGATGGTGTCTTTTGACTCCATCTGAGAATTAACCAAGCTACTAAACTCTAAATAATACCTAAATTAAACAAGTTATGTAGTTTTCCCAGATGGTTTAGCATAGCTCATTGATCATTGCAATGATAGTATGACACAATGACAATACAATTTTGCTGTATTACTTACAGTGATACCAAAGCAATAAAAAAAAAGAGGACTTGACGCTGCAGAATGTTGTATAAACGATTTCTCTACTTTCTGATTATGATTAAATCTTGGTGTGCTTTGAAATCCCTAATGTGTAATGCAAACCAGGATTTGGGGTGTTAGGAATGTATCCCCACCCTTCTTCCAAAATGCTCTGTAAATTATCATCTGCAGACCCCAAATCCTTGAGTGAAGGGAGGGGAAGGAAGGAGAGGGAGGCAGGGAACGGGAGAGGGAGAGGGGGGAGAGAGAGAGAGAGAGAGAGAGGGGAGAGATTAGAAGCACTTTTCACCTCTTGGTCCCGTCAGTGTGCTCAACGCCGAGAACTGTGCTTCAAATCCAGTGTTATCGTTAGGCCCGATTCAAAGGAAGTCAAATAGTCTACTGAGAAAACAGTGGAAAAAGTAAAGGTCCTGAAGAAGTAAGTGCTGCATGTTGAAACGTATGCATGTCACACCCCATTTGTCTTTCATATTGAAGAATAAAGCAGCCTGTCCCGCAGCAGTTATTATACACCATATTCTTTATTTTAAAAATGCAAGAAATTTGGCACAAAGAACAAAAAATCAACTGATGAAAAGCATTTATGTCATGGTTTAAATTAAGACCTTTGTAATGCAAGAATTACATCAGCAGTGGGCTTAGCTTAATGAAAATAAGACAGTGTTTTTAAAGGCTATGAACGAACAAATCCTCTCTGCTTTCTGAAAGAGAGAAAAGGCAGATATAGATAAATAGATAATTTAAGCTGAAATCAGGGCAAATCACATTTTGCTACCTTTTGGAATGACTGAACTTTTTATTCCACTGACAATTTTGGGTCAATGAAGTCAAGCAAGAAGTTATTTTATATTCACATATGGATTTTAAATATTTTCAGTGAATATTAAGTATTACAAAGCCTCTTCGATATTCTCGTTGCTTGAACTTCTGGTTAAGATTAATTGAAATTTTAGATTTCCTCCCTTTTGATGTGTTTTTGGGTTTGGGTCCACCAAACAAGAACTAAAAGTTCAAATGTTTTACTTTATCAATTTTTTTAAATGTTTATTGGCTTATTATTTTCATATAATGATGGTTAAGGATTTAATAAAAAATCGTTTTGAATGAGAAGTAATTAATTTAATATGAGCCATTTGTGGCTACTAGAAATGATAAACTAATGATTTGATTAATGTTAAAAGATACGGGTGGAGGTAGCAAAAGGGAAGTGGAGTCTCTTCTCTTTGGTATGTGTTGTTTGATATAAACTTTTGTCATGTATTCTTTGTGCACGTTTTTATCTTTATGAGTCTGCTGAATATATTATGAGAACATAAGCAGTAATTTTGTGACGAGAAAGGAACATGGTGAAGCAAGATAAAATAGTGGTTTCTAGTGGAGATGAGTGTAGAGTTCAAAACCTAGACAGAAAACTTTCTACTGTAGTATGGTGAGTATGATTCTATATTATTTTAATATATCTTTATTGCATTTATGTGACAGAAAACTGCAAAGCAACTGGATCCAGTCCATGTTTTGCTATTATTGGTGACAAATTCAACTTTTTAGTCACAAAACAACATATATATTGGGGGGGGAGGTATAATGTACACATGTCCAAATATATGTTATTTATGCTGTATAAAAAAATGGACAACTAACAAAAGTTTATTTTAATTATACCAGTTTTCCAGGGGAAAAAAAATTACAGTATTTTGCATTAGTCTGTTTTTTTTAATATGTAAGCTAATTATTAATTAATCATCCACATGCTGCAAATTAAGTTATTTTAAATATTTGAGGATGTAAATAAATGATATTTGCATGCACAGCACAGAATGGACACCAATATTTATGGTCTATAAGCATGTTTTATAAATATATTGTTTCTGAGCAATGTGAGCAAGCTGCTGTCAATATTTGAGATGGTGATATATATTAACACATTGCTAGCCAATCTGGTTTAAAGAGTCTCTGAATTAGTTATGGACAATAAATTATTTCTGATTTGGGTGAAGCTAGCTATCCAAATCCTGAAAGATCCCTCATCTTAACAACATTTCTTGATGTGTCCTATGGGATTTCCAGGAAGGTAGTCAGTTCCATGATAAAATAAGCCTGGTCCTCTGTGCCTACATGCACTCTGAGTAACGAAAGGAGGAGCAGCAGAGGTTTTCTCAAAAAAAAAAAAAAGGTTATGTGAGTGTTTTAGAAAATAATTATTATCTTTCACTTTCAGAGGACTTCTGGCATCTGTTTCAGTTTTATTTTGAACAAGTGCAGAAAATAATTGACATACATTTTCTGCTTCCTTTGGGCTGGGGGAACGAAAGAGTGAAGTGGAGGGATTTGGAAAGATGGGGCCTGATTCAGTACCCAGAGCAGGTCAGCAACCACGGCTGGTGTCAATGAGACCTGCTTGAAAGCAGCAGCTGCAGGACTGGGCCTGATGGGCTAAAGGTGATCTGGCGTGCAAGAAGGAAGGGAGATAAGGGAGTTGGATTTGCTGCTCTTTTTATTTGCACACACACACACGTTTCTTATCAATCAAATACAACCCTTCCTCTTGCAATTGATATCTCTCATGAAGGACTCAGAAGGCTGCTACGAGTCTGCTCAGTCCTTGAAAAATAGCAGACAATGCACAATATTTACCAAGAAATCCCTCCCTTTCGCTAAATATTGTTTTCAAGGAATTTAGGTAGAAGCTAAACAAAAAAAACCCCAACAATTTCAAGCCATCTAAATTGAAAAAAAATGGCTTTTCTTCCAAGAATTCTTTGCCTCTTTGGTTTCTGTTATGTCATCTCAGATACTTTGTGCTTCCATCATCTCTTATATCCACAATCCCCAGTAAATAAAGGGGGTTAGTACTTACCTTCCTAGCAGCAAAAAAGGGAAAAATATACCAAACTTCCTTCATACATGATTCAGGAGAAATCCAGGCAACAGTCAAAAAGACCCTAACATCTAAACCACTCTGTCTTTTACAGATCACCTTGAACAAAAGCCAATACCAACACTGATGTTGTCTGATGGGGTGGCAGTTGTGTGATGTGGGGGCAGCAGGCACGAGGGGCTTGGGGGGGAGGCAGAGAAGGTCCGTCCCCGTCCAGAATTTCTTCCCCTGTTGTGCCGAGCAGCGTCTGCACACTGCGCTGTTGCTGTGAAATGATGCTTCTTGAAAATGCAATAAATAAACAGAATAGCCTTTCTCCTTGGGCAAAATGCTACTTCTGTTTTGCCAGAGGACTTGACAGGTTCTGCTAATAAAAAGATAACATTTCTTTTCACCCTATCACTGGTAGGTGGGTCAGAGGAGGGATTGCTCTCCTGCCCTGATGAAGTTTCTGAGCTTTCAGAACACTTCCCCAGGCAGAAAAGGTACCAACATGAAAAGCATTTGTGCCAAGGGACTTTTTCTTGCGGGCAAGGTTCTGACAGCTGAGACTACCAGGTGGGATCCTGAATGAGATGTTTCATGCTGTTGTTTGCAAAGCAGATATTCCTCCTAAAGCACTAAGTCAAAACAGCAGTTCTTAAAATGTGATCAATGAAGCATGATTTCTGAAGAGCTGGCTACTCACCTGGTACTAAATTCCTTCCTTTTGCTAACTGCTAAATTGCATTAGACATAGACAAAAACCCATTAAAGATTTTCCTTACATTAATATTCTTAATATTCATTTTCCATGTTGGCAAGGATTCTCATTACCACAAATATGTTATGCAACTGTGGGCTGCACAGCTAAATCTGCATCGCAACTGCTATCTATTAAGGTATGAGCCACATCATGAAAATATTAGAGAATGTCTGCGTTAAAAAATTACTATCTCCTGTTTAAAGCAGGTTTATATTAATAGGGATCCTCAGCCTAAAGTGTTTTGGGAAAACAAGACATCCCTAAGAAACTTGATGTGGAGCTAATGTTCACAGGGCTTGATCTTTCCAAATGTGTGCGCTCGTAATTAGTTTTATTCGTGACAGAAGCCGTACACAGTTTCAGGGCTTGTTCTGTCAGATGAGACGCATACGTGTTTGCAAAATGGCCGCGCAGGCAGTCATACGAGTCTTAAAGACTGCACATTGGTACGAGATGGGGGAAGAATCTTGCCATCAAAGATTATTTGAACACATTCACTTTTTTCCTAGAATACGGTAAAACGTGCTACAGCTTTAATCTTCAAAGTTTTGAAGATTATTTGCTGTTAATCCACCACTGTTAAAAGCTATGACAAGAACTCTGCCCATGCTGTAAAAAACCACCGGTAAGAACTATCTTGACTCTAGACCCTGATAGCTGTCCACTTTGGGAATGAACCACCAGCATCTTCCTACCCCAGCTCGATGGTCAAATTACAATAAATGATAATTAGCAAATTAAAACGTAAATAGTCTTCCAGCTTGCTTGAAAGGGGAAAGCTGGTTATGAATGCATTTTTATAATGCTAAACTACATTCTATTGCATCAAAAGGTTATAGCTAGATGTGTGATTTTTTTTCCACAGGAAAAGAAAAGTCAAACTTTACCCTCCTCAGCATTTAAAGCTGAGCTTCATACACAGACACATATTTATACACAGGCAGATTTTTGCCCTTCGAGCTCTAGTGATTTCAATCTTTTCATTTGTAATTGTCCTGACACATT